>NW_006438906.1:3611643-3617200 GCF_000325575.1 Pteropus alecto
AAAGGATTCTTGACCTTTAGATTTTGGTGTTGATGATTTTGAATCTTTTTATTCTGGTTGGATTTTCATGCATTTTTGGCTGGAGTATCTCATCCTAGAGACTTTCCTTCAGATTCCTCTCTTCCTTATTTTTCTTCATCATCATCTTTAGCAGCAAATTTGACTTTTTTCTGTGGAAGTTTTCCAGATATACTCAGGAGGTTCACCTTCTCCTCTTTATCTTTTGACTCTGCATCTTCTTCTAAGTGCTGTCCATTAATATGCACAGGCCCTGAACTACCCACCCTTCAAACATAAGCCACAGGTGAGGTTATTTTAAAGGCCCCATGGGAAACCATTGGCAGTACCGATATTTTCAAAGTTGTCATTGTTTCTTTAACTGAACTGCCTTCATAATTCATTGCCTCTGCATCAGCAGTCTGCAATCCACTGTTCATACCAGCCCCTAAATTGATCATTGGTAAAGATAACTGGTGCTCATTTTCCTCATTGCTCACCTTAAAATGATAATCTTTGTCACCCTTTAGTTCACAACTGAAAAGATACTATTGGGGCTCCAGGGGGCTTATGTCCATCTCCATCAAATTGTCCATGGGGTGGTGGCATGCACTTGGGTGGAAGAGAAGGCAGACACAGATAAATGGCTATTGTTCTAAAAACAGTTGTTCAGGAGAGAATCACACCAGGGTTTTTTACAGATTTTTTAATTGCTTTGTGTACATTAAGTACACTTACTCTTTGTCTGTTTTCTATGTTGTCAATATTTTTTTCCGTTGGTTGTACGCTTTCAAATTTGTTGACGTGTTTTTCTATGTTGGTGATGTTTGTTGTTAGTTTTTTTTCTTTAATTCGCTTGATCACTTTTAATTTTTAGGCAGCCAAATCAATTGCTGTTGTAATTTGTGTCATTGGTATCATACTTAGAAAGACCACCCCATCCTTAGATCATATAATACTTGTTCACATAATACATGAAATCTGTAATTCATTTTGATGAAAGGTCTTATTTCAAGATACGACTTTAAAATATTATATTGTAATTTAAGTTTGTAACATAGCCATCAGTATGGTTACTGACAAGTAAATACTATTATGTTTCTATAGTGAACGTATTTGCAAGCATCATGAATGTACCTGCCAAACATAGTTATCCACACATGGGTGTGGAACCCCTTTATGAGCATTGCCATTCAATTGCATAAAAGTCAGGATAGGCCTTGGGTTCTACAAATATTAAGTAAGAAGGACATTATGGTAATGATGGCCGACATATTCAAAGTTCTTTTTTTGTTTTGGCTTCTCAGACGCTTAACATTATGGTAATATTTTGTTTTCCTTGAAGTCTGTGAGAAGAGCGTACATATTTCAGTCATTTGACAAGGAGATGATAGTCTATGGGAAAAGTTTTTATAGGGGGTGATGAAGAGGAGAGAAAGGCTCACCTTCTGCTAGGGACTCTGTGGTTCAGGGCCGATACCAAGTGATCTGAACTGGGCAGGCTGCAGAGTCCCCACCTCTGAGCACAAAAAGAGCTTCTTCCGTGTTGCCCATCTCTGAATGCCACCAGCTGCAGAATAGATATTTTCTTGCATTGGAGTTAAACTTTTTCTTTTTCTTTCTTTTGCAGAGCTTTAAATGTAAGAACACATTGTTGGCTCAGAGGACCCTTCCTACAGCACAAAAAGCATGCAACTAGACCAGATTTGCAAATGTACAAAAGAGGGCATATCTTGCTATTCCTGTTTTTGAGTTTCCTAAACTTACATCTCATAACATGAGGCTGGTTTACAGTAGACAGAGGTGCTACTAGCAAAGTAGCAGATTAAATTAACCTTATCTGTAATGAGGTTGCCTGGCCTCTGTGCTATCACTCAGCTCACTGGCCAGTCAGTACTTAATTGGAAGCCTGGTAGCCAGGGAAAAGAATGTGTTTTGAGTCTCACTTTAACAAGTTTAATAGCATATCAACACATACAATAGTTGCTATATTGTATCCAGACCTTATTAAAATTAAGATGTGGTATACTGAATTGTTTGTTTTCCTGATTCACACAAAACAGATGCTCAAGACTGGCTTTACTTTGACATAGTAAATTAGGGTTGGGTGTATTGAATTAAGTGAATATTATTCTTGTTCTAGAAGAATAAATGTTGTAGCAATTGTCCTGCTCTGGCTGTATTTGAACACAACAAATGATGTTCTAAATACAATTTGATGTTCTTCGAATGCCTAGTTGGAACTCAAGACTTATAAAACCAGATTCTTAAGTGGCAAGGTATGCAAGTGCTATGGACTGAATTGTGGATCCCCTTCCCTCTAAATACTTATGCTGAAATCCTAACCCCCAATGTGATTATATATTTGGAAATAAAGCTTTAAGTGGTAATTATGGTAAATAAGGTTTTAAGATTAGGTCCTAATCCAATAGGACTGTTGGCCTTATAAGAAGAGGGACAAGAGAGAATCTCTCTCCACCCTCTTCTCATTTTCCCCATGTGCATGCACAGAGGAAAGGCCATGTGAAAAGGTGGACGTCTGCAACCCAAGAAGAGAGCTCTCACCAGACGCCAACCCTGCCAGCTCCTTGGTCTTGGACTTCTAGCCTCCAGAACTGTGAGAAAATAAATTTATGTTGTTTAAGCCACCTAGTTTATGATATTTTGTTATGGCAGCCCAAGCAGACTGAGAGAGAAAGAAAGGAGATGGAGTCTGAAAGGAAGGGAACCTGTGGAGTCTAGAGACTGGAAGTCGTGAGCATTTCTTTGTGAATGGCCCTTTACAACCATAGTTCAGTGAACCCAGCACAGACCGGTGGGAACAGGACCTGTCTGAAAACTGAGACGAGGCTGACCTTTCAACATTGCCAATCGCTTGCTCTATGACCTCACTCTGGGTCTCAGATTCCTCACCTGTAAAAAGAGGGAACTGGGTTAGCTCTTCTTTATGTCTATTCTAGCACTTTGAAAGTCCGAGGGGTGTAATATTCTAATTATCGGACTATTCCAGTGGACCTTAGGTCCTTCAGAGTTCTCTCATGAATAGGTTCTGGGATCATTTTTCAAGTGAGTGATGCTAGCCAACAGGATGATATAGTTTCAATTTTCAACCTCAAACTCAAAGTTCACTTTGTAATGTGAAATGGTAAGTTCCCACCCTCACACCTCTGAATTTGGAGCCTTATTAATCAATACAGATTATCAAATAGTGAAATTTCCCTGGGCATCACATATGTGATTAGCGACACTTGAGTAATCAAAAAACAATCTATCTACATCTCCACTGTCCCTTTACAATTTGTTCAGTGGGGTTCTCCAATAATTAAAATGGTTGCTGTATTTTCTCCACTGTACAAAAGATAGTTAATGCCGATCAAATTTTTTGACACACACACACACACTCTTCACTGTAGGGTTAGGGTTAGGGCCTCACATGACGTTTTAAATTGCTTTGTGGGGAAATGTGGCCACTCTGAACACTACCCCTGAGTTACCAGGTTGTCGATGTTGAGGATTTGGGGCTGGTTCCAAGTGTACTGGGAGCTGTCTCCACATAGGGTGTTATGTTATGGCTTCTGGGGCCACATTTTTTGCTCGGATTGGATCCTCAATCGTAGACCTGCACACAAAATGTCCATACCCCTTACCCATAGAATGCCAGCAATGCATCTCTCTGAGCCATGCTTGGCTTTGTGTGAAAGCTTCTGGAGGTCAGATCAAAAGCAGATTCTGTGAGTAGAACCTGCAATTTATTTCTGGGGTTAGTCTAGGTTTCCTTGCCCCCAAATACACCATTGAATAGAGTCAGAGAAGGACAGTTTCAAAAAGGGCTTAGATGTCATATGAAAGAGGGAAGAGACAAAAGAGCGGGTACAGAGTTTCAGAAAAGCTGGCCAGTGCTCACAATGTGGCCCTTGGGAGAATTATCTTCCTTAATCAGGGGTGAATAAACACAGGTTTCTATGGCATCTAAATATATTAAAGAGAGACTGGGGAATGAGAGGTCCAGTTAAATCAGCTAATGTAGATATAAGCTTTGCAATGTATAAATGGCTTCAACATACATAATCTTATTGATTCTTAGCACAATTCTACATTGGGTTCTATCTTTATTTACTAATTGGGTTTTGTCTGTTATTCACCAATGGAAAAAAAAGAAATGTGAATCAGAGAGGTTAAATGACCTGCCTGCCCCACAAAGCTCATACATACAGAGCAGATTGGAGGCTTGAATCCATTGCTTCTGACCTCTAAAAATGGACTCTTACAAGAAATAGAATAAAATGGATGGAGTTCAGTGGGTTTGGGTGGAGGTGGAGGAAAATGTTACATGTTATTCACCCTATTTTTCTCCACTCCACTCTGGTCACCCTTATAAGGTCACTTGACAAACATCCTTGCCAAGATTCTAGGCTCTAAGATGTCCCCATCTCACAAACACCTTTATATTCTCTCACTCCCACAAAACACAACCTCTCTCCCTACTCCCTGCTTCCTTTGATTATATCATATGATTTGAATGTGAAGGTAGGAACAGAGAAATCCTGATGACCCCATGACTGAGAGAACCATTAAGAAAGAACACTTTATTCTTGCAGAAAAACTTGACCTTTTCAAAACTGACACTCTCTAGATCAAGATATTTTCTTACTTTCCTGCCAGTTCTTTTCTTTCTATTCAATTTTTCCATTCGCCATTTTTCTAAGTCATCTGGTGAGGGGTGTGTGAACTGTGAGGGCAAATTTCTGCACAACCTCTTTGTTAGTAGGTGGCCTGCACTCCATGTTTAGGGAGTGTCTGTTAGGGATGTTGCAGATGGAAGGTTATTTGGGATAGAGGAGAAGGGCCTCTCCCACAGTTTTTTTCTCTAATTCAGTCATGTTCCTAACACAGGCTGCAAATCTGGATTAAGTCCTAGTCAGGGTCCCCAGCATCATAGCTTGGCCTCAGCTGTCCAGAGCCTGTGCCCAATCCATGCCGTTACCTAAACAAGTCTATCCATGCCTCAGAGGAGGTGGGGCCTGAAATAAATACTGTTAGCAGATGACAAAGTTTGGTGATTCATCAAATATGTATGTCCCAGTAAAGCTGATATCTTTTTTATGATCTCAATCATATTATTATTTAGTTTCATTTGTTTAGATATTCGTGTAATGGTAATCATCAATTATTTGAGGGCTAGTTGGTTGAATGGGCTATATTTTTCTTCCATTCCATCTTTGTTCAACAAATATTCATTGAACGTTTAGTATGTGCTGGTCATGTTAGACATGGAGACTGCTATGCAAAGACAAGACAAAGAATCAAACAGAGATCCTGCACTCATGGACTTACCATTAAACAACTAATCCCACTAAAGATGCATAATTACAACTAGAGATTCTGAAAAATGGAAGATGGTTCTGTGGCAGTGTTAAATGAAGGATCTGGTATTGCTGAGCTGAGTCAGGGAAGAGTTCTCTGAGGTTGAGACACCAGCTATCTCTGAGAGAAGAGGAACTTTCCAGGAGTCAAGTAGCATAAGGTAGGGACAAAAAGGGGCTTTCCAGCCAGGGGAAAG
>NW_006438906.1:3617378-3628140 GCF_000325575.1 Pteropus alecto
GTGTGTGTGTATAAATGATAAGATTTATATTTTGAAAAGGACACTGGATACAGTGAGAACCTTACATGGAGAGGGAAGCTGCTTCATGCACTCTGATGATGAACAGTGGTATCTGGAGCTTGAAGTTAAGATAATGACTAGTGGATGGACATTTAGGAAGTGATGGATTGGATATGAACATGAAGGAGGGAACAGTGTCAAAGATAACTCCTTGATTTCTGGCCTATATGCTTAGAAGGATGGAGATGTCATTTACTGTCCTTTACTGAAATAGAGACATTGGAAGGGCTAGGTAGGAGAGGGTTCCATGAGTTCCTTCTCTGTCTTTATATTATATTAATGATCAGCTGCGAGAAACAGAAAGCTCTACAGGAATATCTGAAACAGAAATATGTGTGATTCACAAGACATGAAGTACAAGGCTATCTAGGTCTTGTAAGACAGCTCAACAATACAGGAATTGGTAGAGGCTCTTTTAAGCTTTCTGGTCTACCTACCTTGCTGTGTAGTCCTTCAGCCTTTTGTTTATCTTCTCATGGTTCAAGATAGCTGCTGTGACCCTGCCCTTATAAATACATCCCAAGTAGGAAATTAAATGAAGAGCCAAGGGGTGAAGAACTTTGTTCTAGCAAAGATTTTTCTTTTTATTTGGTAAGGGACCCAGGAGCTTTGCCTATACCATATTGGCCTGAATTAAGTTACGTGGCCATCTGTAACTAAATGGAAGATTGGAAATCCAGTGATTTAGCTTTCTTGCTTCTATAGGTAAAGAAAGGCCAAGGAGAGAGGGCATGTAAATAACTTTTAGGACTGGCGTATTTTACCATTCGTGTAAAGTTTGAGGTACTTTGTGTCATCCAAGTAGAGATTTCAAGGAGAGTGTTAGATATATTGGTCCAGAGTTAGTCTTTCTCCTTCTCTTCTTCCTCCTGAGGAGAAAGAGATGATTTGATGACAATTTTTAAATATGGCAATTAAGGAACATATTCCAAGAATTCTCCATCTCTTCAAAAGAAAAGGAAAGCAAAAAAGCTCTGGCCAAGAAATTTGGTCAGCCAAAAGGATGATTCCTTAATATTAACTATTGGATTATTAGAGCTAGGTAACTAGGGAGACTTTTAAATAATACCATAACTCTGTGTGTGGCAGGGGATGGGCTCCTGACATTCCATCAACCCAGCCAGCCTCTTAATGGTGCATGAACCTGTAGCACCAGCTTTATAAATATGGCCACCCTGGACCACATCATAAACTTTAATGCACCGATCATAATGGTGGTAATAACCTTCTTGTTTCATGGGCTAAATCTCATTCTACCATAGCTATTCTTTCCTTGAGAGGAGATGATAAGGACAAGGGTCATGCCATTTCATAGAAGATTGTCATTGAGGGGTGACAGTTGATCAGAGACTTGAAGGAAGTAAGGGAGGGTGCCATGAGGATCTGTGGGAAGAGCAATTCAGGCAGAGGCAGAAGCAGGCCTAGGGCCCTGAGTGTTAAGCAGTTTGATACTGCATAAGGATGGTTTATGGGAGAGCATTCCAGGAAATAAATGCTCCTCAATGAAAAGATAGGACTAGACTTGTAGAATTATATTGAGACAGCATTCTGCACAGTACTGTATATAACCACTCTCTCACATGCATTTTGAAAGTGTCATGTTAGGGATAAGAATGACCTCATCCACACCACAACATTTGGGCCAGTAGTTATCATCATGGTTAGTTTATATATTGATACAACTTTTCCATTCAAGCAAATGAGTAAGGATAATATCCTTTAGGAGCACAGCTGTGTCACATGGGTGGACCTATATCACACCAAAGAAGTGGAGATTTAGCAGACGCCAATTAATGTGATTAAAGTAGTCAGCCTAGTGAAAAAATTCAGAACCATAATCACATTTGAGGCCCAGAGATTTCCTTCTGCCTTTCTTGAATCCAAATGAAAGAAGCATAACAATTTTTAAAGTCTTTGATTGGAGCATAAGCTGTTTTTATAAGTATGGAATAATTCATTGATATAAGTAATGTTGAAGAGGCATCCTGAGAAAACCTTGTTTTTGATGTAATCTAGTCGGATGGGTTATTTTCTTTCCTCCTGCTCCCCCGCCCCACCTCCCTACTTCATTTTTGCCAAAGTGAGTTTCCATATGTTTCATCTAAATGAGTCACATTCAGAGAAATCATTCAAATGATCTGTGGGCACAGATACTTTTCTTTCATCTGTGGCTTGAAGGTGGGTGGTTATAAGGAGTGGAAATGATGGTGGGCTCTTCTCCAAACTCCAGATCCTTTGGCTTGCTCTGATTCTCTGAGCTCTCTGCATCTCCAACTTTATTCTATACCGGAGGGAAATAGCCTTAGTAAATTGCAAAGATTATTCAATTTCAGTCCACTTTAAGTGCCCTTAAAGGGAGACTGCACTCATGACTTCTCAGGGGATAGGCGATGCATCTTGCCATGGATAAAGTGCTGGTTGAGAGGTTTTAAATCACATTTGTAGCTTGGGAGACTAATATTGGAGGCAGTTCTCTTCCTAAAAAGTAATGCCATCTGTGTCACTGACTGTACAGAGCACAGGGGTGGGGGAGAGACCAGAGCTAACTTGTTTAAAGACTGATAGAACCATTCAAAGTGTGTCTTTCAAGAGACATAAGCACCTTACCCAGGAGGTTAATAAAGACTCTCATTGCATTTTATACTTTTAGCCTGACGGATGCAGTTGTTCTCTGGGCCTCCCTATGCCGCTGTATTAGTCAGCCTGAAATATACACAAACTTGAATCCAAATGAGGCAGTGCATTTGATTTATGCTTAAAAAAGAGATCTCTGTGATTTCAGGTTAATGTTCTATTTGATTTTCACCTTTCTAATCAAAAGTCATCCTTATGAGTGAAGATTTATGGAGAACTCACATCTAGATAGAAGTCATATGGAAGGTTTATTCGTGACTGTTTTTTCCCCATTTAGTTGATGTTGTCAAATGAATGAGTACATTGTCAATTGTTTTGAAGATTTCATTGCTACTTAGGTTCAATAATCTTTATGGTGTCTTGGAAAAGACTCAATTCAATTCCACACAGCCTTATTGAGCACTGACTTTTTGCCTGATGCTGGGATAATAAACTAGCCAGTCTATCTACACAACTGCTAGACTCTCATACAGACAACCCACAGCTTATTCTCTCTGACATTTGACTGTCCCAGAAAAAGAGAGAAGAAAGAAAGAAAAAAAGAAGCAAGAAAGGAAAGAAGATAGAAAGGAATCAGGGCTCTAAAAATTTCAGATTATTCTAAGCAGAAATATCTGTGATAGGAACATAGCTGAAGCGGAAGCAAACGCCTTGTCTTTCTCTTTTGCATCTGTGAACATCACTCTGTTGGACACATTCCACATCGTGGGCAATGTGACTCCTGCACCCAGACTCCCGCAACTTCAGCTCTTCAAGTGTTTCTAAAATTGATGAATCTGAAGTCCTTCTAAGCAGATGAAGTGGCTCGTGTCCAACCATGGCTGTCCCCTTTCTGCTTCAACTATCACATTGGCTTGGGTGGAAATTTTTTCTCACTCTCTCTTCCTTCTCTGGCTGGGCAAGATTCCTGCAGCAACCACCCAGCTAGCTCCTGTCGGTTGACTTATTTCATGAGCCCCAGTGTGTGGAAGCTGATTATGATCTGCATAAACAACAGAGTCAGAAAGTAAGTTAGGGTCAATATATCTGCCTAGATTGTCATTATTATTTTTTAAATATATTCATTATTTAGACCCTATCTATTTCCAAAGTATCTTTGAGATGACTTACAATAAAAGAAGGGTAAATAATTAGTCTCATATAACAATGATAAAAAATGAAAACATATAATATATATAAAACGATAAACCTAGGCAAGGACTAATTAATGAACCCTTTCATTTAAAAAAAATTTTTTTCTTCTTAATATTTTTTATTTTTCAATTATAGTTGGCATACAATATTATATTAGTTTCAGGTGTACAACATAGTGATTAGACATTTATATAACTTACAAAGTGATCATCCAGATAAATCTAGTACCCATCTGACACCATGCATAGTTATTACAATATTATTGACTATATTCCTTATGCTATACTTCACATCTCCATGACTATTTTTGTAACTAACAATTTGTATTTCTTAATCCTTTCCCCCTTTTTCACCCTCCCCCTCCCACCTCAAACTGTATCTCATCTGGTAATCTTCAAAATGGTCTCTGTATCTATGAATTTGTTTCTGTTTTATTTGTTTCTTTTGTACTTTAGATTCCACATGTATGTGAAATCATATGGCATTTGTCTTTCTTTATCTGACTTACTCCACTAGCACAGTACCCTCTAGGTCCATCTGTGTTGTTACTGATGTACAGATTTAATTAATTAATTTGGCTGAGTAATATTCCATGGTATATATGTACCTCCTCTTCTTTATCCATTCATCCATCAGTGAACACCCAGGCTGCCTTCATATCTTGGCTATTGTAAATAATGCTATAATGAACATATGAATGCATATTTCTATTCAAAGTAGTATTTTGGGTTTCTTCAGATAAATACCCAGAAGTGAGATTACTGGGTCCTTCTTGTCACTTGTTATAGATTTTGTTTTAAAATCTATTTGGTCTGGTATAAGTATTGCTACCCCAGATTTTTTTTTTTCATTTCCCTTTTCATGAAGTATCTTTTCCATCTCTTTACTTTCAGTTTGTGTTTCTTCTGATCTGAAGTGAGTCTCTTGTAGGCAGAATATGTAAGGGTCTTGTTTTCTCATCCATTCAGCTACCCTATATTTTGATTGGAACATTGAATTATGTTTTATTTGAAGTACTTGTTGATAGATATGTAGTTATTGCCAAACTGGAAGTTTGTACCCTTGACTGAAAAGTCTCCATTTCTATGGGTTTGGCATTTTTAGATTCCACATGTAAGTGAGCTCTTACAGTATTTGTCTTTTTTGGTCTGCCTTTTTCTACTCAGCCTAATGCCCTCAAGTCCATCCACGTTGTTGCAAATGGTAAGATTTCTTTCTTTTTTTATAGCAAAGTAATATTCCGTTGAATACATTTTCTTCATCTATTCCTCTATTAATGAACATTTAGGTTGTTTTCATGTCTTGACTATTATAAATAGTGCTGCAATGAACATGAGAGTGTAGCTGTATCTTTGAGGCAGGGATTTCAACTAGAGATTCTTGAAATTGCCTCTCTTGACTCACCCTCGGAGGTCCTTGGAATAAGAATTGGTAGACCCCTCAGTGCTTAGGTCTGTCCCTAAAACCCTTCAATTATTTTCAGGGAGAATTCCAATCCTGCTTAACATCTTTTCCATCCTGCTAGGAGCATAATACTCTGTTACCCAAGAGATCACATGTGATGTATGCTAATGCTGAGCACTGGTGCTCTAATCACTCGGGAGATGAGAACAAAACTTTTGAAGAGACCCTCAGAATTAAGTATCATTTTATTTCAGTAGTCAGTGCCACAGCTAATTTTGGTAATCCTTAGTATTTGACAAAAGTGTTCTTTATCATAAATATTTAGAATATTTAATTTCTGAAAACTGCCAAGTGCAATGACATCACAAGTGAGTAATACTGTATGTCCCAACTTCAAAGGCTGACAAATAGTTTGATGAAAGCAGCAAATCGGGTCTGGCTCAGAGCCATTTATGTAGCAGACATAGAACCCAGATGCCGAGTGTCAAATATTATTTAACAACAGAAGAGCACTAAAGCAGCAGAACATTTTACTTCGATAGGTGATTCTGTTCCAGTCAGCAGAGAACACAAGAAGGAAGTAATATCAGAGATAAAAAAACATATGAAAAACATTTAATAACTCTCAGAACATATGGAAATTAATGCTATTCAGAGCTTGCAGAATACCAAGATTTTTCAGCTTAAAATAATCTTAAAAAATACTGGAGGGCTCCCAAAATGCCACAGAGAAAATTAGTTGCAAGCAAAAAAAGCAAATCTCTGAGATTCAGGGAATGGGATAGAAATAAAGTAGAATTATTTATGATTACCTGAAGAGACAGTAATATGGAGATAGCACCAGATTGGAACTTGGGTCCATGCCCAAGTTTTCTCCTCAGCTATTTTAATTAGCCTTAGACAAAATTCTTGTCCTTAATTATTTATGTGTCAGGTGGAGTTTTATTTTATTAACTTTTAAGGTAATTTGCATCTTTAAAACTGTATAATCTATGCATTTGACAAAGACCCAGTAGTCAGAATGACTTTTACCAGAAAAATTTCTACTGAAGTGTATAATTTCACCCCAGACTACCCAGTATTTGAAAATTTAATACAAATTTGTAGTTAAGGGAAGGTCCGCTCAACTTCCGAGCTCAACTACCACTATACCACACTGCCTCCAGAACAGAGCATGTCATGGGAAGAAGGCATGACATGGGAAGCTTATATGTAACCACACTACCCATTTATTCTTACCTATTTCTGCTTGAAATTGAGATTACATCGAGTAAAAAAGTTTAGTGGGATTTAGCGCAACCCCAAATTCCAAGAGTGAGATTTCAGCAGTGATAGAGTTTTCCAGCTTAAAAAGAAAAAAAGATGTTCCCCAAGGTCTAGGCGAATGCACTCAATGATGACATATCTAATTCTCTTACATTCACTTACTATAATTGAATCAGAGCTTCAAAATCCTTGAACTCTGTCTTCTGTTTAACCCCAAGACCTTATTGGCAAGCAAGATACCTTCTAGAGTGAGGATAAAACCAGAAAGCTTTTAGCTGATCCTGGATTCAAGAGTGACAGACTTCGTTCAAATAGCTCTGAGACCTACAAAATCACAGGAGTGTTGGGAGGTCACCAGTAGAATTGTGAATTATTAACACATGTTTAACAATTAAAGAAAGACATATTGATAAATTATAAGGCAATTAATTATTTACTTGTACAAAGTAAAGACTGGAAAAGAGATTAAGTACAGTGGGTCTGAATCTTAGGCTGCAAAGGCTGGTATGCATGAAATGCCTGTCATAAAACTTTACTTACCTGAAATCAAATCACATCTGACTCCAAGCCCCCATTCCACAGGGCTGATGCAAAATTCAATCTCAAGTGTTATTAGCAATTCTCTCCCCTCCCCCCATCCCCTGAGTCATGCAACAGTCCTTACTGAGAAAAGGTAGGTCTTATATAATACTGATGTTTGGAGTCCAAGACTACATAAGTCGTTCTGACTTCCAGGCGCTCCGCTAATTCTGAGGTTTGCTTGGGGACAGGAAAAATCTTGCTCAAGTCTTGGATTTCTTAGACGTGCCCCTCTCCATTGCCTCTCAAGGCATTCAAGGAAGCTGGCTGTGGTCGAAAACCCAGGATGCCCTTCACCACTTTAACAAACTCAGAGACATCTCATTTCTTCTCAGCTGCCCTTCTTCTGCAGAAGCATTAACATCCCTCCAATTCCCTTTAGAAAATTCAAGAAAGATTTCTTACTTTATTCCGGAAATACAGTAACAGTCTCTTCCCCCAAGTACTTCTGAACTCAACAGGGGCTGACAAAAATCAAGCTTCTTGAAGTCAAAAGTCAATTAAGTTTCTCCACTAATGCCAAAAATGTAATTGAAGGTTTTAGAAAAAGACTTAATTTTTTTTTTCTTTTCAGTCTACCTACATCTGTAGGAACGAACTTTGTTTTCAATTAGGTTATCACATCATACCAACTACTTTTAATACTTTAAAGGGAAAACACTGTAGATTTAACACTGTTTAAGATTCTCAGCTATTCTGATATTTACTGTAGGACGTATTGATAGAGTAAATGTGTTAGGTCAATATCATCAACCAGAAATATGAAACAAACATTTGTAAAAATCTAATGGTTTTATTATGTATAACTTGATCAGATACTGGAGCAGGAATCTCTAGAAAAGAGCTCTCAAAATTACTTAAAATGAGTTTTATGCCATGAACTGAATCAAAATACAGTCAAAAAAGAAAAGGTTATGTTCAACTATCAATCAATTGCTTACAAAATCCCAAACCTGTGAAAGGAGATACTTTTAGTTTCTCACACTATAAAGAAGAGGATATTGGGGATGGAGCGCAGATGAGTAATATGACCTGAGTAAAACAATGAAGTAAGAGACCAGTAGCAGAGATGGGATGTGAATTAGTCAGCTAGCACATGAACAAGCTAGTGACACACACAGAAATGCCGGCAGTGCCCACGGGGGACTCTCCAGTCCATCTTATGAGTTTCAACAAAGATGCTAAAGCAAGATATTTGTTGGTTTAAACCTTAAGCTGTAGTCTTCCTCTGCACATTATTATAAAATAGTTCTTGTGGACAAAGACAAGCCTTTAAGTAACCTTTCAAAAAGTGTGATATTTATTTCATTCATTCTTTTCTATATCAAATTTGATACCTACTGTTCTTTTTCCATGGCTCCGGTATTTATCAAGGCAAGCAGAGCACATTGCCTTCTGGCCTATCACACTGAAACTGGGATGTATATTGCACTACAGGCAGGAAGATAGATATATTTTATAGTGGCAGTATGATGCCTTTTTGGTCTGGCTTTTGGGACAAATCACATATATAGGCATATACACATGTGCACAAATATATATCTAGGCACAAATAAAGGCATATATATGTGGCTTTACCTTTGAAAGACTTTAAATTAGTTATATGGATTGATAAATTGTTATTTAACTTACAACATGAAATGACTACTGTCAATTTTTATGGCTAAATGAGATGCTCTGGAGTGACATATGTTTCAAGTCTGAAAAACTGGAATTCATTAACAGGCAACCTGAAAACTATAAAGATGTGTTCTCAGCCCCAGGAGAGCTGGAATGCAGCATAAGATGCAACTTTACTTTGCTCTCCTCAATATTCAGATGGCAAAGGAAAATGACATACATAATTCACGCAACACTAAAATTCTCATCTTATTATTTATTCTTTTTTATTTTTTAAGGACTGAATAGTTGGCCAGCATATCATTTCTTCTTTACAACTGAGTGAATATATTAAGATTTTGTTCCACTGCCTGAGAGACAGGAGATATGATGGTTAAGCACATGGATTCTAGGGTCAGCCTGCTCTACCAGTCACTAGCTGTTATTTTGGGCAATTTTCTTTACTCTCTGTGTCTCAAGTTAAATATATATATATATGTGTGCACTTATATTATATATAAATATATTTACATATAAATATACTACATATAACTATTACATATTTAGAACAATATCTGGCAGATAGTTAATACATGGTTAATACTGTTTGTTATATATTTTAGAAACAGAAGTAAAGTTTTACCTATTTACCCAAGAAATATTAGAGATTGACTTTGAGTCATTGTAAATAAGGTTTTGAGTGATATCAATCATTATAAATAAAACATGAATGACTCCTTATCCGGAAGCTAAACAAGCATTAGAGATAGAATTTCAATGTCTTATTTAGAACAGCAATTCACTTTTGATCCCTCGAAGAGATTTATTCATTTCCGATAAATTTATCTTCGAGTTAAATCTTTTCTAAGTGTTGGTTTGTTGAAGTCAATTAAAAAATTATAAAAATTTTGCCAAATAAGTTTATTTTCTTCACTTCCAATTGATAATCATATTTATTCTCCCACTTCAGCAAATTAACAGGTTTAAGTTAAAATTTTGTTGTGTTTCTCTAACTTTGCTTCTTAACTTTGTAAACCAATAATCAAGCCCCCCCCCAAAAAATCCCCAAAACACACACAAAAAAACTCCCCCAAACAAACAAATGATCTTTTCTCTTATGGCTTTCCATTCATAAAACTATTTTTTTCCCTCCACTCATTTCTTTTACTGTGTTAAATGCCTAGCACATTGCAGATGTTGACCTAGAAGCAATCACAAATGTTCCCCATGAGCCTTCTAATTTAGCTCTCAAGCTATGAGATTACCTTGGCAAAAGAAATATGGGATTTGATTTCCTCAAGAAGCCACTGTTCCTGGAGCATATGGTAAGACACAAAATAAACAACCAAACACAAAGCACCTGGAGAGGCAAAGGAACGTCCAGGAATGTTGAGTGTTTTGTTTCATCTTAAAACAACATATACAATCTAGTGCTTTCAGAGCAGAAGGAATTCAGGATTGACTAAAGTCTTATAAAAAAGAGAGATGAATGTGTTAAAAAAATAGTTTTTAGTATTACTCTCTAACATAGGTTCAGACCAGTTTATGGGGTATTAACAGTCTGGTGGGATTTCACACGGTATGACCAATAAAGAAAGAAATTTGGAATCTTGTCACATGAGGAGGTTTGGAGGGAAGTAAAGATGGTAAGTAAGCCTAGTGAAGAAGAGGGGAAATCAGAGCTGTTTTCCTATATTGCAAGTGATGAGTTAGAAAAGAGGAAGTAAATTTTCCCCTCTTTCTTTAAAGAGCATGATTAGCATACAGGTGGAAGTTATAGCAAATTGGTTTTCAATTTAATATAAGAAAAAACCAAGTAATAATTAGAAATATCCAGGAAGTAGTTTGGCTTGCTCTGATACATAGTGAATGTTATTGTCAAATTAGCTTTTCTGACCAAGACCATGTAATCATCTATCAGCAATTCTTTAGAAGATCGAATTGAATAAAAAGTAGGTTTTGCTAATCTCTCAAGTCCCTTGAAACTGTAACATTCTGTGAATTATAAAATCATATTGAAAAATAAAGATTTTATGCCAGGAACAAACAAATTGCAGCCTAAATTGCACAGAGAAAAAATATGTGG
>NW_006438906.1:3629205-3687142 GCF_000325575.1 Pteropus alecto
AGTTTCTTTATCCATTCACACATTGGTGAACACTTAGGTTGTTTCCATGTCTTGGCTATTATAAACAATGCTGCAATGAACATGGGGTGTATATATCTTTTTGAGTTAGTGTTTTAGTTTTCTTTGGATAAATACCCAGAAGTAGAATTACTGGGCCACATGGTAGTTCCATTTTTAATTTTTGAGGAACTTCATACTGTTTTCTATAATGGCTACAGCAATTTACATTCCCACCAACAGTGCACAAAGCTTTTTTCTTCTACATCTTCACCAGTACTTGTCATTTCTTATTTATTGATAATAGCCATTTTAACAAATGGGAGGTGATATCTTATTGTGATTTGTTTGCATTTCTCTGATAATTAGTGATGCTGAATATCTTTCATGTACCTATTGGCCATCTGTATTGGCCAACTAAGTATTAAGATGGGGACTCTTGTAGCTACTGACACATACTTGTGAAATAATTGTGAAACAGTTGTGAATGAAGGAATATCCAGGAAGGGTACTTTGCCAGGTTATACATCTTCTAAAGTCTGAAAATTCGTGTAGGAGTGGGTTCTCAGAGAGCTAGATAAAGGAAGAAAGAATATAATATTAAATAGATTGAACTTTTTAATATGGGTGGTTTTTACAAGTATTCTAGATTCAATGTGCTAGTTCAAGTGGTGGAGAGTGGTTCCAACTGGTTGTTTGTTTTAGTGCTAGATAAAGTTGAGATGCCAGGATTCCCTTGGTATTATATAGAGGAATAAATCCCAACTCTTCGAAGATGAGAATGTTGGAGTTCATTTGTCATGTTTGATCTTCATATACTAATTATATCCCATTGATAAATGTATCTGAAAAAGACATATTAACACTTTTGTAAAGTTCTATAGTATCTGTTCTCCATAGGCTGAGGATTTTGTGCAAGATGTGGAGTTTAAATGTGTTCTCTGTTTTGAATGTGGAAACCAGAGGTGGTTATATAGGTACCACACTAGACAATAGAGCTGGCATCAGAAACAGAATTTTATGATCCACAAGAATCTTCGGTGATGGTCAAGTGATCACAGGACAGTAGAGATAAAAATGGATGGGCAGCCCTTTAAAATATTATTTGATTTATATAACTGCTAAACAGTAAACCTGGTAAACAGAGACCTGATTTGAGCTATCATAATAGAGGCACATCCTTGCTTTGTTCATGGGTCTTAATTTATAAAACTGACTGAGTGATAGCACAGAGAAGCCAATGCCACTAAAAGATTTTTATTACATGCCCTAAGAGAAGGAGGCATGCCATGCAGCGCCAAGAGGAAGCACGAGGATTTTGGCCAGGAGGCAGAGCAGAAGCAGGGGGAATCTTAGGCTATAGACTTTATTGGTATTTCTGTGGAAAAGGTAAGGCAGGGCATGGTAAACAGTTTAGGACTGGTCAGTTTGAATAATGTCAGTGGGCTCTTAATTTACTGGTAAGTCAGTTTGACTTTGTCAAGTTTTAACCTTTGTTAGGATAGATTAACCTTTGTTAGGATAGATTTAGTGTAGTCCTTATTCTATCGAAGGCTCATTGAGACCTTAAATACATTTTGCAGCTATGTCCCCAGCAATGGCTGTTATGGTAGGAACAGCCAAAAGGAAGTCCTTAGAACTCCTTCTCCTTGCCCAAATAAGAAACCAAAAGCAATAGACTACCACCTGGGCAAATCTCAGAGTTAAAGATCACCACAAAAAACTTGAAAGGTACAGGGATGGTGGTCCTATTACATACCCACCTAGTTACCAGTTTGGCTTACGCTAAAGATGATTTACTTGATCAGGATAAATAGCTACTTGCAGCTTTGTTCCAGATGTGCTCTCTTAACACATCAGTCAATACATCTTCTAATTATAGGTATGTAACTGTTAACACAGTGAAATCCTTTTTCTTAAAGGATGAGACAGTAAATATTTTATGTATACAGTGTTAAGTCAGTGGTATATCTTTACCAGTGAGGCTGGGACAAGGGGTGTTCCAGCAATGGATATGGTGCTAAGACCAGAACAAATCTCCAAAATAATTTCAGCTCTAAGATTCTGTGGCTCTTATGCAAATATTTCCACTTCTTTTTCATCATATTCCAAGGTACAGAAACAGACACTGCAACAGCTCATTTGCCTATTAACATTTTCAAGTTTCTACCACAAGTTAAAAAAGTACAATCACACACTTCTCTCAGAATATTGGGTGGGTCTTGCATTGCATACACACAATGAAAAGATTCCATTTCTGTGACTTTCCCAAACAAACAAAAAATTAATCTGATTAAAGGTGACTCAATAAATTCACCATTAGAAACAAACTTCCAACTTATCTTTCTAAAAGTTAAAGAATAAAGTCTGTCCTGTCTAGCACTGTACCATGCCCGCAATACTTTTTCTGTGCTTGTCAATAGTGTAAGGACCATTCTGATTGAGAGATTTCAAATCTGGTATTTCCTTGGAGCACATTGGGTATGCTATCTTTTTAGGAGACCTTGAGACTCAGGTTTGAATGGGGATGAAGTTGATTTTTTTTTTTAGTTATGCATTTCTAAATTTCAGATATGAGAGCTTTGTTATGTGAAAGAATGCTCAGGCTATCATGACCTTCCTAATAACTTTTGTCTATTGAAATCCGATCTCTCCCCCGTGGAGCCATGCCACGGATTCTGAATTACTGTGTGACCATCCTATTAGTCACTGTAAAACTGCTAATGTGCCCCATTTAAACAAGCACATTGGATTTCAAACCAGCATAGTGATAGAAAGCAGAGCTGACAGCTGCTCCGTCAATCATTTTTCTAGACTGTGCCCTGCAGCTGTTTAGCATTATCACTTATTTATTGTTTAAAATAGACATTTAAAACAATTACTCAAAAGCCAACATGGCCACAAAGGGGAGAAAACTGGCCCCTGAGGTCTGGGGAAACTTTGTGGTCCGATAGACATTTAAGCTTATGTTGTTTGAACACATCTCATTGCTCACTCTGACCCTTAGCTGGCCACATTAAAGTGATGAAGCTCACCGCAGAGTGACTAGATGGAAACATACAGCCCACTTTGCCTTTAAACCCTTTACATGAAATAAAAGTGCTTAAATACCTAAGAGAGACTTTCCTGATTCCAGAACTCAGTGGCTGTGGCTTAACTGGCTTAGCTTTCAGTCTTGGTTCCTATATACTAATTAAGTTTCCCAAGCGCTGGTTCCTTCCATGAGAAGTGTATAAACCCAATAAACCCAGTATATTTTTCTCTTAAACCAATTTGTGGCAAAACGCAGCAAGTAAACTACGAGAGAGCGAGAGAGCAAGTGCATGCAGGAGAGAGAGATATGAAGATTACAATGATTTAGGTTTTGTTTATATATAAGTTGGCTTAGGAAATTGGAGCATTTCAGTTATTGTCACGACTACTGTAAATCAACACAAGTGAATAGACAGTGGCGAGATCCATTTTGCTCATTAAAATGTCTGTGCCATAGTTCAGCATTTTGTGACTACAAACTGGACTTCAGATATGAATTGCTTTTGAAGGCAGACTAGACTAACCAGGTAGACTGCAACTAGGCTATGAAACCTCGAGTAAGTATTCTAAAGATTAACTTCCCATTCGTTGACCAAGGTAGGGCGAAGGGAAAATTTAATGGAAGAAAAATAGAGAGAAAAACTTCTTTTAATATTTGCTCCAGAGCCAAAGAGAGTTCCCTGATTTTTCTCAATGTCAGGACTAGAAATTAAAGTGCACAAAGACTAAGGGAAATTCCACTGGGATTATCATGCAGTCAATCTCGATCACTCTATGTGAACTATAAGGATAAAATAGGAAAATGGGTTTTATGTATAAAAATCAGCTGTTTGTTAACTGAAAAATTATTTGTGAATGAATCAGACAAGGAGTTATGGTATTTATCATCTGTGAAATATGGTTTGAATTGCCTTCTATTTACATTTGAATGAGATAATCTGTTTTGTGTTTTTCAACGGATTTAGTTGCCATCAGGTGGTTTTCTTTTTCACTCTGTGAAACTTGAACTTAAAAAAAATTTAAAGATGCTCAAGAAATCTTTTGAAAGTTGAACATTTTTTCAAAATAAATCTATGCTTATTTTCATAAAGGGGAAATTTATTTTGAAAAAATCCAAATGAAATTAACATGTTTAAATATTCAGGGTTTTAAAATATTCTTATTTGATGGCTTTTAAAAATACAATTAAATAAATATTCAAGTCTTTTGGCTGGGGTATTTTGGGTGAGGGGAAGTAGGAGACAGTGGGTACCAAGGAGTCGCAAGCCTTGCCAGCATTTTCCTCTCATACTTTCTATTTTCTCAGGAGTAGAACCGACAGTGGGTGAGGAGGAGAGTGCGGTTGGCATCCCTGCACTGAATACCAACCTAAAAGTGTGGGTAAGGGCAATTAGGAGTGTCAAAGGTGGGAGAGAATAGCAAGATGAAAGTAGTGGGGCTATATAAAAGGGAATTCTCTGCCCCCAAATTCAGTCACTCTGTGGGCAAGGGTCCTTACACTTCAGATGTGTAGCCTTCGTGCTTCAGTTAGGACTGAAATGATCACTTTGCACATTCAGGACTCATGGACTCCATGGCCAAGTGATACATGGCACTGTGCATACCAGGCCAGGATTCTTTGTGAGGCCAGCTGTCTGCCTCTGCACAGAAGGATTCTTGGTTGGGCTGCAAAAAATGAGCCTAGGAATTCTTCTTCATCCTTGAACACCTTGGGAAGGTGGCAGGACCATCCTCATTCACAGACAAGAAAACTAAGGCTCAGAAAAACGATGCTCCCCAACCTGGCTAAGATGGGTAGAAAGGACTATTTGGGGGCCCTGAGTCCCAGCCAGAGATGGATGGCCAGGGTCCTGTACAAATGGGGTGGCCCAGGCTGTCTGTTATCCCTAGATTGGATAAGACCCATGGTCTCCATGAATCTCAGTTTCCCTCTCTACGAATGGTGGATGATGCTGGAGGCTTTTCAGAACTTGTCATTCCAAGAGGCCCAGAGGTTTGGGCCATCCCTAATATTTGTGGGGTCCCAAGGAAGAGTACAAATGGCAGCCCGACAACTAAATGCCTAAATGTTTACAATGGAAATACCAAGCTACAAAGTTTTAAGTAAAAATTGAAAATAAAATGGATCAAGAGATGATCTGGCTGTGGTCTGTCTGCCTCTCACCGGTGCTATAGCCCCGGGAAAGACATATTGCCCTTCATCTCTGCAGTTTGTATATTAGAGCATCTCTAGCTTGCATACAAATAAGAATTACCTGTGGGCACTTACAAAAATACTGTTGCCTAGGCACCAATCCAGAACAATTAAATACAAATATTGTGGGTGTAGTTTGCAGAAGGCATTTAAAATACCATTTTTTAAAAAATTAAAAAAAAAAATTTTTTTTTTAAAGAAAAAATACTTAGAGATTAAGAAAAAAAAAAAAAATACAGGTCATCTAATGTTCAGCCAGGAGCGATAACCTTTGATCCATAAAAGAAGGGATTTATTCTCTTAGAAATCTTTTGGCTCTTAATATAACAAAGTCTATGAAAATTTCATTTGCACTATTCCAGAGTTTGATTTGTTCATATACTTTTACCCATAGCTAAATCATTCTGTATTTATAGGCTACCTTTGCACAGTAACAGCTTTACAACTCTGTTGGAAGAAACATTGCAGCCTAATGCCCTGGTCTTCTATCTTTGTAGTCTCTGCATGTACTTCTGCCAAAATTCACTGCATCCACTTAACATCCAGCGACTCTTAAGCCAATCAATATAGTTTTTCTTTTCTAATAGTTATTTTTAAAATTTTTATTTTTTAATTAGAGTTGACATTCAATATTATTTTATATTAGTTTCAGGTGTACAGCATAGTGCTCAGATATTTATATAATTTACAAAGTGATCCCCAATTAGTCTAGTACCCACCTGGCACTATATGTAGTTATTACAATATTATTGACTATATTCCCTATGCTGTACTTCACATCTCTGTGACTATTTTGTAACTACCAGTTTGTACTTATTAGTCCCTTCGTCTTTTTCAGCCAGCCCCACAACCCTCCTTCCATCTAACAACCACCAGTTTGTTCTCTACACCTATGAGTCTTTTTTCATTTTGTTTGTTCATCTATTTTGTACTTTAGATTCCACATATAAGTGAAATCATATCGTGTTTGTCTTACTCTGTCTGATTTATTTCACTTAGTATAATACTCTGTAGGTCCATCCATGTCATTGCAAATGGCAAGATTTCTTTTCTTTTCTTTTCTTTTTTTTTTTGCTGAGTAATATTCCTTTGTATACTGTTGATGGGCAGTTTCATATCTTGGCTACAGTAAGCATAGGGATGCATATATCTTTTCAAATTAGTGTTTTGGATTTCTTCGGGTAAATACCCAGAAGTGGAATTGCTGGGTCATGTGGTAGTTCTATTTTTAATTTTTGAGGAACCTCCAAATTATTTTCCATAGTGGCTGCACCAATTTGCAATCCCACCAACAGTGCACATCCTCTCTAACATTTGTTTTTTGATTAAGTGATGATAGCCATTCTGACAGATGTGAGATGATATCTCACTGTGATTTTAATTTGTACTTCTCTGATAATTAGTGACATTGAGCATCTTTTCATATGTCTCTTGGCCATCTGTATGTCCTCTCTGGAGAAACATCTATGCAGATCATCTGCCCATTTTTTAATTGCATTGTTTTTTGGGGGGTGTTGAGTTATATAAATTCTTTATAAGTTTTGAATATTAACTCCTTATCTGATATAACATAGAGAAATATCTTCTCTCATTCAGTAGGCTGTCTTTTCATTTTGCTGATGATTTCCTTTGCTGTGCAAAAACTTTTTAGTTTGATGTCATCCCATTAGTTTGTTTATATTTTCTTTTGTTTCCCTTGTCTGAGAAGATATATCAGAAAAAAAAAATTACTAAAAGCAATGAGCTTGGGGGAATTCCATCTTCTTAAACTTTTTTGAAATAGTTTGAGAAGAATAGGTGTTAGTTCTACTTTGAATGTTTGGTAAATTTACCTACGAAGCCATCCAATCCAGGACTTTTGTGTTTTGGAAGTTTTTTGATTACTGTTTTGATTTTGTTGGTGTTAATTGGTCAGTTCAGATTTTCCCTTTCTCCTTGACTCAGTCTTGGAAGATTATATGTTTCTAGGAATGTATCCATTTCTTCCAGATTGTCCAATTTGTTGGCATAAAATTGCTCATAATATTTTCTTATAATCTTTTGTATTTCTGTGGTGTCAGTTTTCACTTCTCTTTCATTTCTGATTTTATTTATTTGGGTTCTTTCTCTTTTTTTCTCAATGAGTCTTGTTAGCTTTATCAATTTTGTTTATCAATTTTGTTTATCTCCTCAAAGAACCAGCTCTTGGTTTCATTGATCTTTTGTATTTTTTTAGACTTTATTTATTTCTGCCCTGATTTTTATTATTTCCTTCCTTCTACTCACTTTGGGCTTTGCCTTCTTGTTGTACTTGAGCTTTGATTGCTGTTGGCCCGTCAGTGTGTGGGACTGACTCTCAGGCTCACTAGCTATGAGGATTGGCCATGCCCATAGTGTATAAGCTGCTGTGTGGGGGCTGACTCCTTGGAGTGGGACTCACCCTAGGGGGCTTGTGTACCTGTTGAGACTATCCTTTGTGTGTGCCACTCATGGGGCTAATCCGGTGGTGCTCTGTTGTGGCCTGAAGCCAGTCTCCGGGTGTGTGGTCCTGGGGCACCTTGAGAGGGACTCCTGTGCAGGCCAAGATCAGCCACTGCCTGTGACCAGACTGGTGTTACCTGGAGTTACAAAGCTATCCGTGATTGTTCATTGCCTGTGCTGGATCTAGAGGCATGGGGGAGAGGCTTCACAGGGAACCAAGGCTGGCTGCCACTGGTCCACTGGGACTGGGCCTGAGGTAGCTCAGCAAAAAGCCCAGAGCACCACAAGGCCTGAGGCCACCTACTGGCTGCCCATAAGGTTCAGCCACTGAAAGAATCTCAGGCAATATGTGAGTTGAGTGAAGCGGGATCTCAAAGAGTCACTAGGGTGGGGCTGGTGGTGTTTACTAGGTTAATGTAGATTCAGGTTTGGCACCAGTGCTCCACTTGGGGCCACTTGCTAAAGTCTCAGATCATACTGAGGTCAGCTGCCACCTGCCTCGGCCCGCAGATTCCTGAGATTCGTCCAAGAAAGACTGCAGCTTTGGCTATGGCTGTTCGCATGCCACTGAAACTGTCCCAGGCTGAATGAGATCAGAGATCTATTGATCGCTGCTGAAGGAGACTCCTATTGTGTGTGGGGCAGGGCTGATTGCCCAGCCACTGAAAGTGCCTTCAGCTGTGCGTGAACTGGGTGGGGCGTGGTCCCAGGGAGTAACCAGGGTGGAGCTAGCACAGTTCACCAGGCTAATGCAGATTCGGATTTGGCCAGGTGCGAGGAGGGCTCAACACAGGCAAGATGGTGCCTGCCTGTAGGCTGCACAGGAGGAGGGTTCAACTCAGGGATAATGACAGCTGTCCCTACAACCCTCACCTTGAAGCCACACAATGCAGTCTTTCTCTGTATGTCTCTGGCACCTCCTGAGCTGCTTCCCTCTGCCGGAGCCCACGGTGAGTGCCTGTGAGCCAATGAGTCTGTGCGCAAGCCTTTAAGAGGACATTTGTGTTTCCAGCTGCCTTCTCTCTCACCCACAGGGTCAGAATCTCCTCTGATTTTTACAGCCAGATTTTGTGGAGACTCCTCTCCCTGGCACTTGAACGCAGGGCTGGGGAGTCCAGGCTGGACTGGGACCCCTTGCTCCTCTGGGGTAATCTCCACAACTGCGATGTTTCTCCAGATGCTCAACCACCACACACAGGTGCAGAGACAGCTCGCTTCGTGTCTTTATCCCTCCTACCAGTTTCAATGTGGCCTCTTTATATCCTTAGTTATAGGAGTTATGTTCAGCTACTGTTTAGATTGTTTTCCAGGTTGGTTGTTCTATAATTTAGTTGTAATTTTAAGGTGGTCATGGGAGGAGGCAAGCGCATCTTGACAAGATGTTCTTGCCTGGTACTCCTCTCTGTTGACCAGATTCTCCAATAGTATCCTTCACTCTTGTCTGGCCAGGCTCCTTTTTGTTAAACCATTAGTCTGTAGGATTAATATATTTAACCATTCGTTTCTTGAATAGATATATTTATATTTGGTCCCGTCTTTGTTTGTCTATGTTCACCCTCAAGATGTTGAGGGTGGTTTCAAATGCTTGGTACACATATACATATACTATACTTTGCTCCTGTCATTCTAATATCCTAGGAGGTTAGTCTGCTGACTGTTCAAAAAAGGAAAATGACTATTATTCTCAGTGTAGAGATGTAAGAGCAGCATTTTGGCCAAAGAATAAGAACAGAGAAGTATTATTCTTCTGGACTCTTGCATGTTTTGTGTTAAAGGAAATTAACTTTCTAACTTCCATTTCTCTCTTGATTTCTGAATTGGAGAAGCACTTTATCATAGGCCTGTGCCGATTAATAAATAAAAGTCCAAGTGTCTTTTGAATAGTGGCTTTCTTGTTCTTCTGAAACCACAAAAGCTGCTTAATTAAAAGGATGGTTGCAGTCCTCAAGATCAAAAGTAAATTTACTTCTCTTTTCATCTTAGCACTCTACTCTGAGGTCCCAGCTTGGTTGTGCTTTAAGGGATGGGTCCTGGGCTTTGAATGGTTGTACAACAAAAGCAAGAAGCAGCAGGAGCTTGGAGGGATCTTGAACATGTCTAAGGCAACAGATGCTGGGACCCAGCTTTGCTAGTGCAGAGTATTTCCATTGAAATAAGTATTTTTATGGTTAACAGCAACGTATCTCCTCTTGCTTAAGTAGTAGTTTGTTGGCATTATTTCTTTTGTTTTTGGCAAATTCGTAAGAAGTAAAGCGAACTCACATGGTCTGCAGAGGAGAGACTTGGTTAAGCCCTCAGATGGAGACAGAAACTTGGAAGGTACATAGGAATTAGGAATTGAATGCAACACCTCATCCCATGAACACAATGTCAGCGACTGTGGATAGTAGGACATAGTTCCTAACCAGTGAAAATTTAATGTTGAGTGAAAAAAAAAATTAGCTAATCATCTCAGGTGTGAAAAGGGAGAAAATGAGGTACACAGGGTACTTCGAAATTAAAGAGGTAGGCACTTAGTCCTTTGTAAGTCTTGAAGGATTAAGTGGATAGGTGAAGTAGTGGGGGATGGGGATGCGTAAGGGTGCTCATTGTTACTGATTGCTTAATATTGTTGCTTCTAGGACCTCTTGGTTGACAGAGCAAAGCAATATATGCGTGTATATACAAATATTTATAATGTAAACATTTATATCTATTTAAAATTAAATATGAGTTCATACTGATGTCTCCAACTCTAATCAATTGCCATATGGACCAAATTAGTCTTCTTCCCTTTTTTGTCTGTAACCTCTTCAATAGTGAGAAAAATGATTCCCACCACCTGGCAATCATTTACCCAATTGTTTCACCCCAGTATACATGTATCATACTATCAGGATTGTTAATTCATATCCCCATGGGAAACAACTTTATCTACTAGTGTAGATATGTTTTCAAGTCAGTTAGGTGAATAACTAGGAGTATGACTGCTGAATTTTATGGTTAGATTACGTCTTTTTTAGTGAGATGTCTATTCAGGTCTTTTGCCCATTTTTAATTGCATTGTTTGTTCTTTTATTCTTGAGTTTTAAGAGTTCTTTGACTATTTTGGATATGAGTTCTTTTCAGATATGTGTTTGCAAATATTTTCTCACAGTCTGTCACTTGTCCTTTCATTCTCTAAACTTTCTTTCATGGAGAAAAAAGTTTTAATTTTATAACTAAAAATCATATGTCAACATAAATCTATTCATCATTTTTTTCTTGCATGAGTTATGCTTTTAGTGTTATGTATAAAACTCACCACCAAACCCAAGGTCATATATAGTTTTTTTTATCTTTTCTTCTAGAAGATTTACAGTTTTGCCTTTGCATTTAGATCTATGATCTATGTCGAGTTAATTTTTGTGAAAAATGTAAAGTCTGTCTAAGTTCACACTTTTTACGTATGGACATCTAATTTTTTTTTTAGCACCATTTGTTGAGAACACTCTCTGTTCTCCATGGAATTGCCTTTGCTCATTTGTCAAATATCAGCTGACTTTTTATGGTGGCCTAGTTCTAGGCTCTCTATTCTGTTGCGTTGATCTATGTGTCTATTATTTTGACAATGCCATACTATGTTGAATACAGCATCTTTATAGTAAGTCTTGAAGTCGGGTATTGTCATTCTCCGATTTTATTTTTATTTTTCAGTATTGTGTTGGTTATTCTAGGTCTTTTGCCTTTCCATACAAACTTTAGAACCCGTTTGACAGTATCTATGAAATAGCTTGCTAGGATTTGATTGGAATTATGTAGAATTATAGATAAGTTCTATAATTGGGAAGAATTGAATCTTAACAATATAGGGTCTTCCAATCCATAAATATAGAATCTCTCTTCATTTATTTATATCTTTGGTTTTTTTCATGGATGTTTTGTAGTTATCTGCATATAGGATCCTATAACATTTTGCTAGGTTTATACCTAAGTATTTGATTTCTTTGTCCTATTGTAAACAGTATTGTGTTTCTAATTTCAAATTCCATTTTTTCACTGCTGGTACATGGGAAAGCAATAGACTTTTGTAAGTAGACTTTTTGTAAATAGACTCAACAAATGGTGCTAAAAAATACTATATGTCCATATGTAAAAAGTGTGAACTTAAACAGACTTTACTTAATAGACTTTTGTATATTGACCTTGTGTCCTGTGACCTTGCTATACTCCTTCATTAGTTCCGGGAGGTTTTGTTTTGTTTTGTTTTTGTAGATTCTTTGGATTTTCTACATAGACAATTATGTCATCTACAAATATAGTTTTATTCCTTTTATTCTAATCTGTATACCCTTCATTTCTTTTTCTGTTGTACTAACCAGGACTTCCAGTATGTTGTTGAATAGGAGTTGTGAGAGAGGATGTGTTTTTACTTTGTTCCTCATCTTAGGGGGAAAGCATCCACTCTCTTACCATTAAATATGATATCAGCTGTAAGTTTATTTTGGAGCTGTTATTTGTCAAGTTAAGGAGGTTCTCTTTGTTAATATTTATCTATTTTAGCTTTATTAAGGTATAATTGACAAATAAAATTGTAAGATGTTTAAAGTGAACAGTGTGATGATATGTAAACACATGTCACAGCATTAACAATATTCACAATTTTATTTAGTGAGAAAATTTAAATTCTACTTAGCAAATTTTAACTTTATAATGTTATCGACTATAGTCACTATGTTATACATTAGATCCTCAGAACTTATTCATCTTACAGCTGGAAGTTTGTACCCTTTTACCAACCTCTCCCAATTTTCCTCACCCCCCATTCCATGGCAACCACTTTTATACCCTATGTTTGTATGGGTTCTACTTTTATTTCTTTTGATTCCACATATAAATGATACAATGTGGTATTTATCTTTCTCTGCTGGGCTTATTTCACTTAGCAAAATGCTCTCCAGTTTTATTCATGTTGTTCCTTCTTTTTTTTTAGGCTGAATAATAGTGCAGTGTATATACATATACTACAATTTCTTTATCCATTCATCCATTGATAGACACTTAGATTGTTTCCATACCTTGCCTATAGTGAATAATGCTGCAGTACACATGAGATTGTAGACACCGGTTTGAGATAGTGACTTAATTTCTCTTGGATATATATACTCGGAATTGAGATTACTGGATCGTATGATAGTTCTATTTTCAATTTCTTGAGGAACCTCCATACCTTTTTCTATAGTGGCTGCACCAGTTTACATTTCGACCAACAGCATACAAGGATTCTCCTCCCTCTATATCCTTACCAGCATTTGTTATCTCTTGTCTTTCTGATAATAGCCATTTTAACAGGTGTAAAGTGGTATCTCATAGTTTTGATTTGCATTTCTGCTGCAAATCAGTGGTGCTGAGCACTTTTTCATGTACTTGTTGTCCATTTGTATGTCTTTGCAAAAATGTCTGTTCAGTTCTTGTGCCTATTTTTTAAATTGAATTGTCTTTTTGCTATTGAGTTGTATGAATTCCTTGCATATTTTATATATTAACCCCTTATTGGATATATGGTTTGCAAAAATTTTCTCCCATTCTATAGACTGCCTTTTCATTTTATTGATGGTTTCCTTTGCTGCAGAAGCTTTTTAGTTTAATGTGGTTCCACTTTTTAATTTTTTTTTTTTGCTTTTGTTGCCTTTGCTTTTGATGTCAAATCCAAAAAATTTTTGCCAAGACTGCTGTCAAGAAACTTACCCCCTATGTTTTCTTTTAAGTGTTTAATGGTTTCAGGCCTTACATTAAAGTCTTTAGTCCATTTTGAATTAAGTTTTTGTGTATGGTATAAGATAGTGGTCTAGTTTGCTGAGAGGTTTTTTTTTTTAAATAATAAATGCATGTTGAATTTTGCCAAATGCCTTTTTTTCATCAATTAATATAATCATATATTTTTCTTCTTTAGTTTGTTGATATGGTGGATTGCATTGATTGGTTTTCCTATGTTAAGCTAGTCTTGCATACCTGAAATAAATATTGATCTTGGCGTATAATTATTATTATACATTGTTGATTTCTATTTGATAATATTTTGTTTAGGATTTTTTATGTCTATGTTCATGAGAGATATTGGTTTTTAGTTTTCATTTTGCGTAATGATTTGGTATTAAGATAATACTGACCTTATAGAATAAGTTAGAAAATTTCCCTTTGCTTCTATGGGTGCAGGCACAGCCCAAAAGAATGCAAGAATGCTGGGGCACCATACGTAGCTAGTATCCAACACGGTCTGCCTGCTCTGGCATCTGTTGGGCTGACTGTGGTTGCTGCCACAGTCACTCTCACTTTCAGCTTCTGATCCTCCCCAGGTCTGACTATCACTCAGTTAAATCCTGAGATCTTTGGATCCCAGAACAGATATGGTTTTGTCCCTTTTGAGGGACCCTGTAGGGAGATGCCTCTGGTTCCTTCTGACTAGATAGCCCACATAACCATTTCTATTCTATTGCTCTCTTGGTTTAAGAAAAACTACCCACAACTTGAAAATAAGAAAAAACGCGGCTGATGTCCTTTAAAATTAACTGGGAAGCATCATTGAACAAGCCCTCTTATAAGTCATCAGATGCTTTAGGGCAGTGTTTCTCAACTGTTTTATGAACCCCTCCCCCCAGAGAAAAATTAAATTGCATTCCAATTTAGTTTTAATTTATTAATTCAACTAGCAATCAATTCATTGATGAATTGATTTGATTTACCTCTAATTAGAGAAAGTAAACAGGAATATGATTTTTCAGGTAAGATTGAGTTTTGGAGGACCAGAATAGGAACATGCTAAGCCCAGATTTTATGTTTTTTCCTAAACTGCATTTGAGAATCTGTTTGACATGCCAAGTCCTAATGCAGCAAAAACGTAACAGGATTGTCACTTACCACTTAAAACCTAACTAGTTGGCCAGTTCTTGAAATCAGAGACATAACCTTACAACACATCTTCTCTTAGGTGGTAAAATCCTGTCGGAATTTGAGCGCTTAACATTTTCCTTCCTGAGCTACTCGATCCCAGAAACAGAGCCCTGAGCACTGTGAAGCTCCCATGAATAATTCTGGCAAAATGTTATTGCCAAATAAGATATTCAGTTCTGTAGGCTAAGTTAACCGATTCTGCATAGATGAGAATGATGACCCAGGGCCCATGTTGGCCGTTGCTAGCCTCAGTTTCTTGACCCCAGCACGTTCCATTGGAGATTTGGTAGTGGTAAAGTATTATTTTCAGAAAGCTGATAATATAGCTTTTATGGAAATGTAGGATGAACTTGTGTTAAAGATTTCTTCAACTCTTTAGTGAAGAAACCAGTAAGATGGTAAGGCAGATTCAAGGAGGATTTGAGGAACTGAGTATTTATTTACAAGCATTTAAAGAAATGCTGGAATAAGTTGCTAGGTTAGATATAATAAAACTTTCAAATACCCTATGGGGCAAATAAAGCCAAAATGTTTGGGGTTATTTTATGTACCAGACAAAAATAGTTAGTATTTTTTTCTGGACAGAAACCTGTAAGTTATAAAACTTCACAGAATATAGTTACTAGATAGCAAAGTCAAAGACATCTATGTTCTCCTAGATAACAGCATAATTTTTTGTCAGATCTATGAAGCCGTGACCCAGTGTGAACTTGAAAGGACATGATTCTTCTTCCTTGCTTTACCACCCAATTTTGAGTAATATATCTTAATAGCAGCTCTTTGAAATCCTGGTGACAGTGTCTAAAATTTATCTCTTAGCAACAAAAGCTGTTAAGCCAGTGCTTTGGGGCATAAATATATACATGCCATAATTAAGGAAAACACACAACAAGTTATAAGAGGGCTCTGGCTTGGTGTGGTGGAGGGACCAACAGGGACATGTAGGGAATTAATGACATTCTGTGTCACTGAGCCTCATGTGATTATTATTTTGGACTCCAAAAAAGATTTCAATTCAGTTCAGATTAAAAAAGAAAACAGAGTAAAGAGTAGATTGCTTAAATTCCAGTTCAGCTACTACTAAATGCATGTGTTGGGCAAGTCATATAAGATCATAATAGGTAGCAGCTTGTCTCCAAAGATAGCCCCCAGTGAACTCTGCTTCTGTTTTAACACCCTCGGATGATCCCCTCCCAGCATCAGTGTGACTTTGACTGGCCCTGTGCTTCCCTTTAATGGAAATTATGCGAGGAAAGTGACAATGCCAAACCTTAGGAAGGCCTGATGGCATCTGCTCTTGTGGCCTTGGGAAGCCAGCCTGCATGAAGAAGTCTGACTGTCCTGCTGGAGAGAGATGCTGTGCATAGGAGCCTGGAGGATGAGAGACCACGTGGGGAGGAAGGCCTCAGGGTGGATCTCTGCAGTACTGGACATGTGAGTGACAAGGCTATCTTGGACGCTCCAGCTCAGTTTAGCTTCAGAGGACACCAGACTCCTTTATCATATGAGGGCAACCAAATGAGAGACCCTAAGTGAGTGTGACAGAAGTGCACAGGCGAGCCCCTCAACCCACTGAATTGTGAGAAATACTAAACTGTTGTAATCCATTAAATTTTCAGTTGTTTCATTACATGGTGATAAGTAACCAAGACATTGTTCCTAGCAATGACTTCTAAAATTCCCTTCCAGATGGACTATTCCTTGATTTGTCTTCTGATGGACACAGAAGGTATTTGGTGATTGACCCCTATGAGAACAGGCACTCAACGTTCATTTGAGTAAAGAAAATATTTTGTTAAATTTGAGAGAAGTGGTAACACTAGTTTGTGGAAGTAAACTCTTGGAAAACAAAATGAGGAATTTTTATAAGTGTCTCTTTACCCAAAAAGGATAAACAATTGCGGCCCAGTTATAAAGGAACCCAAGTCTGCTAAACACCATATTATATTTTCCCCAGGTTTCTTGGTTTGAATTTTTCATGTCACTCTGGGTTTTGCTCAAATACCATCTCCTCACAGAGATTGTCCCTCATCCCCCTATCTGCAGTAGCACCCCTGCCACTTTATATCCACTCCTGTGCTTTATTTTGCTTCATAGCTCTTCTCTACCCAACATTACATAACTCTTTTTCTTGTTGTTTGCCTCTCTACTCCTATGCTTTATTTTGCTTCATAACTCTTCTCTACCCAACATTATATAACTCTTTCTCTTGTTGTTTGTCTCTCCCAAGAGCATTAGCTTCTTGAGGGCAAGGACTTGGTCTTTCCTGCCGATTTAAAACCTCCAGGCTCTAGAACGTTGCTTCAAACATATTTGCCAGTCAAGGAATGGTCATTGAATTGACTAGAGTGAATTGCTACTATTTCTCAATTTGGAAAAGAAAGGCTAGATATATGAAGGACCTTGGGGTCCAAGAGAGAAAATCCCATGATGCCCTGAAGGAAAGAGCCTTGTTTCTCTACTAGGCTGCACTGAGGGAGAAGAAAGCCAGGATGTTATGAGAATGCAGAGGGATTTAGGGATAAACTTCTATAATGGTGAAAACACTGGAGCTAAATGCCTTAAAAACAAGCAAACAAAAAGCTGTTTAAAAAAAGCTAAAGACGTCATTGCCAGGCGAAGACAGACTCTGAGAAGCCCCTGAGAGTGGAGTTGAGCCTAATGAGAAAAGAGAGGTTTTGGGGGGAAATTAAACTTAATTGCAAGGATAAAAAGTTGTGGCATATTCTTTTAAAAGAAGCCAAGGATGTTACTATTTCTTAAGTTATTATAAAGTTGTACAAATCACTGGAGAAGATGCCTTAGGGAAGAATCCTGCGTGATACTTGGTGAGAAAAAGAGAGGCCCTAGATGACCAAATAGGTCTTTTCCATCTCTTTGTGGATGGTTTTATTGTTGCATAGCTGGATGCTCAAAGCAAACCTGAAAATGGAAGAATTACTTGAGGATGAGATTTACCATCACAACAAAATATTTGTTTTCTAAGGAAACCTGGTTGAAAAACAAGGATTATAAGATGTTAAACAGAAACATACTTATTTTTAAAAAAATGCAATAGTCTCCTGATTGTTTTAAAATATTTCAGCCTACCCCTAAATTAACTATACCCTCTATAAATCTTGTTTGCAGAGTAATTTTTGAATTTAGAAGAACTAAGCTTTGAAAATGTGTAATTCAATATAAAATAAAACTAAGCTGTCTTTCCTTTGAATTATTTAGAATAGCTAATTTTAGTATTTACTGATACTATAAATACTGAAGACTTTCAAGCTCCCCAGTATAATATCAATAGAGAAACATCATGCTGCCTTAGATGTGGTTCTCGGGTTTTCTTAAAAAAATTCTAAAACTTCCAACCTCAAGTTGTTTCTTTCTGTCCACTGTTTGTTCTGTGTTAGTGACTCAGTTTATGTTTTATGAGCCATCTGCTGAATCGAAGGTGTCTGTGTTGTGTTCGTCTCTAGAATCTTTTCTTGAGATCTAGGAGACAGGCAGGAGAGGATCTTACCCGGTCCTGAAATATCACAGAGAATGAGAATAGAAGGTCATGGAACAACACAAAAAAGAATATCTGTTGCAAAAGAGATACAAGCACAAACTTGATTCCTAGTTGAATCTTCTCAGCTCCCAGCACTGTTAATCTAAAGGGGCTTCAGAAATCACTCTATCTCCATTTTGATAGCCAATGACAAAGACAGAAAATATGTCAGATTTTGGAAGAAACCTTTTAAAATGGTCTAACATAAGGACACTAAAGCTCATATAAGTGAAACAACTTACCTAATGACCTAGAAGGAATTTATGGTAGAATTTGGACAAGGGTACGAATAATGTTCTGGTAACACTTAAGAAAATATTTTGGTGCAGGGAAATCGTGGACAATCTTTATAAGTCATGACCATATATGTTTCTATATGCTTTCCTAACTACAAAATATTTTGTACAATGAAACATTTAGGGGCTTTCAAACTATTAGAATTGTTTGACTCTGAGTCAGATAATAGATATAAAAGACTCTTCGCATATGGATACAAGTATCTAGATGTCTCTCAAAGTTAATTTTATTCATATGATCTACGTACATAGTTTATAATAATAAAAAATTGTTCTCTTTCTTACTTGATTACCACCATGCCATTTTTCTTTCTAAAGGAACCACTTTTCTTCCGGTTCTTCTGGTATTTATACCTATATTTCCATATAATATTCCATTTTATAGAAATAGCAGTATAGCCTCATCCTCATTCGTTTTGGACATTATTTGTTAACTTCCTATTATGTCAACTGAGGACTGAGTCTTGTTACAGGAAGGTGAATGCTGAAAGTGGGAGCGAAGGCTGATCTTACCTGATTTGAAGAACAGCTTACTTCTTCAGCAAAGACCATCTGGGCAGTGAAGGTCAAGGATCAATGATCTTGGAAAAGTCAATATCCACCTTACTCCTTCGTTTTACTTGTTTGTGCTTTTAAGGCATTGAAGGAACAACTAATGCGAAGTTCCTGTCTGTGGTTCAAAACAGCAAATTAAAACACATGCTTTAGAAAACTCTAAGAGAATGGTAGGGGTGATGGCAATAGCATCATTTTTGAATCTCTTCAACTGTTCAGAAAAAGAGGTAGAGCAATGAGATGACAAAACTAAAGCCCGTGGGCAACATCAGCACAATTAGGCAACAAGGTAACCCTAGGGATCTCAAAATATAGATGGTGTGGACCAACCACTAACGGCCACAAGAGCTGTGCACTTATTGGCTTCCATGTGAGAGAAAGTGGGGTGACAAAAGCGGGTGTGGGTATCTGTGATTGATCTGAGAACAGGAGAATGCCTCACATGGCCAGCAGGTGTTCACTTCAAAGTGAATGAATTTGAGGGCTGTGGCTGAAGCCAGGAGAGTTTATTCATTCTCATCACAGTTAAGTGCAAGGGGAGAGTTTAAGGTCTGGAGACCCAGCTCCCACGAGCTCTCAGGCCTGAGTAAGCATGGCTTCCTTCCAGGACCCAGCCTACACTAAGAGGGGGCCATTAGGTGCGAGTGAGGTTAGCAGGGGACAGGGTGAGGACATCTCGGAAAGCAAGATAACTTATGTCTTTACACAACATAGGCACAACAGAGGAGGGAGCTCTGTGAAGTTAGACAAGCTGCTAGTGTCACATTTCCTTCTAATAGTTCAGGAAAATGAAATTCACATAAAATGAGCAGCAGAACAATAACTAGTGAAATTTCCGTATACAGTTACTAAAGGATAAAAAGGATAGGAAACAGAATAATATCCTCGTAAATGATGAAAGCATGCAGAAAGACACACTGCATTTTGTTGTTTAACTTCTTCATATTAAAGATGAGGGAAGTGAGAACTGGAGAAGTTTGGCAAATGGTTACATTTTCAGAAAATTAAATAATGACAGAGCTAGGATGCCTGGGCCATAAACATTTAGACCTTATAGATTTTAAATCTGATTCTTTTAACTATTATAGATAACTTTAACCCCTACAAAAGTTATTCTTTGTTATCCCTTGGATATATTAAGTGTTAAGCTCAGATGAGGGAAAACATTCTCCTTTGAGGTGTTACAGGGTGCCAACAATTGGTCAAGAAAATTTAAATATGATTTGTGACTTTCCAGTTTACGTTCAGTTCCATTGAAACAAATGAAAAAGACAATAAGAGAAAAGTACATTTTAAAGAATGGGAACTCATAATCTTATAGAGATAACTAAATAGATATGTATTAGCTATGCATACAATATTTAATTCAGATCTCCTTAAAGATAGATAGATTTGAGAAGTTTAATGGGGCAGAAGGAAAATAGGTCAAGACAAATAGAAAATATACATTCTCAGAATTTTTGTGTGTGTTTGAATTTGCGTGTGGGTGTTGTGTGTGTGAGAGAGAGAGAGAGTGAGCGAGCGCTGGAGAGATGGAGAGATGGAGAGATGGAGAGATGGAGAGCATGGGAAGAGAGAAGAGAAGGGAGGGGAGAGGAGAGGAGAGGAAGGAGAAGGAAAGGAGAAAGCAGAAAAGAAGAAAGGGAATTAATAAGCTGTGGCTTTCCCCCTAAAAGGGAATTCTTTCCCCAAAAGAATTAGGCAAGTGTCCTGTTTTGTGGATTTGTTACTGTTGAAAGAATGTGAGTTTCCTCTTGGTCTCAGCTTGTTATTATTGCTTCCTTGTAGTGCTGACTTGGTGAGGTAGACAGTCCCCACCCCCCACCCCGTGTCACTATCACACCATGGTCTCTATTCTGATAGTTGTCCTCACAAGAAGGGACAGGAATATATACCTGGGCAGGTTTTCTTAAAACCCAGATAATCTTCATTTCCAACTGGACCCTCAGAGGAGACTGATTGGTGACTCTATTGACGGCTTCAAGATGGTCAATTCCGGGCTGAGTACGCTTCCAGTTGGCTCCCTACTATGCTCCAGAAGATCATTTTTCTTAATTTGAATTTCTCCATTTCTATTTTTTCCTATTATTGATGTTCTACCCACTTCACCTTTCTCTTTTACCTGCCTTTGATGTTTTTTATAGTCTGCATGAGTGAAAAATTAATTCTGGGCTCTTCCTATCTCATGTTATTCCCTACTATTGTTTGTATTTTTGCAATGGATGACTTGCTGTTTAGTTACAGGAAGGTAAGAATTCCTTAGGGTATAATTCAAAAAATTTGGTGGGTATAGAACGGCGTAGAAACACAGATGAATATTTAGAAATATTATCCTAAAACTCTGATGTTATGCAGAAAGTTTCAAAACGCGGGTACCATATATAATTCTTGATAGCTATCTCTTTAAGAAAAGGTGACAGCATCCCCTTGGTAGAACTGAAAATGGATCTAGAAAAATAAAGAAAGCCAAAAGATATATAACAAGGCTCAGCCAGAAAAATTCCCCATATATGTGCAATACATTTGCTATGTGCACAATAGATCCAAATTTACAATGTTGACAGAACTCCCATCATGATCTCTGAGGATAACCTATTTGGGTTACTACAGAATTTGCAAATCCAAGTCATTCTCAGATGGTACACTCTGGTTATTGGCCAATATAAGGTCTTAAGTCCAGACCTCCCAGTGACTGAGTACAAAAATTTGTTAATGCTTTGGAACTGTTTCAAATCTTTCAGGCCATTAGGGGACGATTTGGTATTCTAAGAAAGATAATTCACTAAAACAAACTGTAATAGTATAACATAGCTAATGCGATTCTCCAAGTCTCCAAATTGTTTATTTCTTATTCTCTAGCAGGCTAAGGGCATCCCAGTTGGCATTAATCTCTTCCCATCAGTTTCTCACATTGCTCTTTGAGTGTTACTCTGTTAGAACACTTGGGCCAATCTGCCTTGTGTTAAAGATGTTTGGTACTAAAGTAAAACAAGACTATGTCATAAGGGTATCATATGAAGCTGGCTGAGTTGGAGGACCAGGTGGGCCCAAGATCCATGGCGGAGTCAGTGGGACAAGAAAGGGCTCCCTGAGATTTCTATAGTGGGGAAGACACATTTAGATGTTCTGGTCAACTGCCCCTCACTGAGCTCCCAGCTAACAGTCAACCACAGCTGCTGGCCATGTGCTGCAGCATCTTGGATATCCAGCCCCTTGGAGTCTTCAGATGCCTGAAGCCCGAGTCAACATCTGACTGCAGCCACGTGAGAGAACGAAGCAAAAATGGCCCATCCCAGCCCTCCCCAAATTTTTGAACCACAGAACCATGAGCAAAGAAAGTGGTTGTTTTAAGCCATTAAGTTTTGGTGTAATTTGTTACACAGCAATAATAACCAAAATTATTTCCATCTCTTCTCAACAATCTTAGGGCTTCCTTATGGCCCTGGAGAGGGCAGGAACCTCATTACAACACAGTGGAGTCTCCCGCCAGCCCTATAGGCTAGAGGTCCTAATTCAGATTGATGAGATTTTACTTTTGATATAATAATATGACTTTTCCTGCATACATGAGCTTGTGAAGGAGAATTCACACTTGCTATACTTATCTCCCCAACTTTTCCTTTAGAATGAGTTCTTCCCTTGCAGCTCCTCATCCTTTCAGTAAACAGGCTGTTGGGAGGCCCACCCTCAAGTCTCATCAGACCTGGCAAATGTGTCAACGCCACTGAGACTCAAGTTGGAACCTCAGCTGCTCTCACCACTCATGTGTTACTGTGAGGGAACTGGCACAGTTAGTCTGGTCTGCGACATCACCAGAACCCACGTGCCCTTTAGGCCACTGAACAGGGCTACATCAGTGACATCGGCCACTGCTGCATACTCTGCTCCTGGCATGATGCCTAACTTGTAGTAGCTGCTCAGTAAATATTAGTTGAATGCATAAACTGACGTTGAGAAAAAAGGCAAAAACCATGGAATAAAGGATTTAGGTTAAATTTAGGATTTAGAAGTGGGGCAGGCAAGTGGAACTGTATTTTTTAGCTGCGGTTAACTTCGTGCATGTGCACGCACACACACATACATGTGTGCATACACACCTCCCTTATCTATTGCTTCAACCTAGAAGAATTCCAGTGTTTGACCAAAATAAAAAGTGAATTCATCCTCTAGGATTAGTCAACAGTGGAGGGATCCAGAGATAAGTTCAGATTTCAATTTCAATTTTTACTTTTCCCTCTACTGAGCTAGTTGCTTTAATAGGTCCTTTCAACTAAAAAAGCACATTTCCCTTTAGAAGTTGCTCTAGCTCTTTCTATTTATTATCAAACTCAATTGAAAAACAAAACCTTAGGCTTCTGAAGCATTCCAGTTTCAGTTGTATAAAGTTTAAATGAAATATTTAATTTTTCTCTATAGAATTTTCCTGCTTACCTAATAAGTCTGGGTCAATCATAATGCATTCAAATCAGATTCCCTTCAAAGAGTGTCAGTTCTAGGTCTGGAAACAAAAATGAATATTTATACAAAGGAATATTATCAACCCAATTGTTCAGAGCTTTCTAGGTAATTCTGTACAAATTTTAACAATCACGACTTTCATCACTTCCGCTATTGTCAAGTATAGAAGTTCAGTTTGAATTTCTACTGCTACCTCTTTATTTTCAATATGAAAGGAAATTAAGTAAATTAAGGACAAGTTTAGATAATTTCTACAAGGGTGCCTTCTGTAAGAGTAGAATTTGCATAATAGTATTTGCATTCTCGATATTTTGGGCATATTCTATCAGAAATGGGTATTAATACCTATTTTATAGGATTGTGATATTTATGTAAAGAAGTTAATTTATTGATTATCTTGCCAATGTGCCAAATAAGTCAGATTTTTGTCCTTTGAGTTTCTTGCATGTTTCTGTCCTTGTCAGCCAGCATCACATAATTCTGCACTTAATTCAATACCATTTTGTATTGTATATTATTTTAAGCTTATTCATCTTGGATCAGAAAATGAATCAAGCACGGTGATGAACAATGTCAGACCTCAACAAATAATTACTGTTTTGTTCTACTTTCTTGTTTTTAAATCCATGTTCTTGATATCAAAAGCTATTCCTGAATTAACTGACAGCTGACTTATTCAGACCGTCCTTTATTTTGAGAAGCCTGGGTGACACACTGTGTCTAAGAGCCTTTTCTTCTAGTTCTTAGACACATATAGAAAAGGACATTTTCCAATGGAGCCACTGATGTGCTTCACAAAACAGACTTTTTATTAGGAGGGTGTTTATTAAATGAATGTATCCCCATGTTTTGAATAAAGCTGGGAAGACATATGAGCTAACTCTTTTCATTAATAATGGGACCTCTGATCTCTGAAGGGAGGGTCTGAAAATTGGCTCTGAAGCAAGGAGTTAGAAAGGAAATGTGTGAACAATGCAGCCAAACCTATCTCCAGATGACAAATCTTCTGAGGAAAACACGTGTGGTAAATTCAAGCACATCCTGGAATAATCAGTTTCAAGAGATGGACCTTCCACTTGCTGTCTGATGACAGGGATGGCCTGAGGAGGAGCAGTCTTGCAGACATGGTGGCAATGGTGTGCACTGAGCTCAGTGTCATGCTGCATCACCACGTGGGCTCTCTTCTTGGGAGCCGCAGGGCTAGAAGCAGTGTAGCAGGTGGTCTCAGGCATGGAATTTGGAGTCACACCCACTTGGGCTGGACATTTTGTTTCTCTATTTCCTACCTGAGTCACCTGGAGCACTTTGCTTAATCTGTCTATGCCTGAGTTTTCTCATATATCACATTGGGTTGAGAATACCTACCTCAGAGGATTCTTGGGATAATTAGTTAGGGTAAGGTGTATAATATCTCCCTGGCGGTTCTTGGCAATACATGGCAGTATTGGAATTCTTATGTCTGCTTCAAGACCTTCTTCTATGGCACAAGGATTTTCTCACACAGTTCCCAGAAGGAAAGGACCTTGGGTAGAAACTGTTAACGCCACCAGCCAAGATGCAGTGCAGGGCTGGCTGTTGTGAGTAAAGAGGAGCCTAAGAAAGGGAGACCAGCTGAGACCAAAGAAAGCAAGTTGTTTCTCTGGGAGCAGGGAGATTTCTCTTCCTTTGTAGCAAAAAGTGGCTCTCTGGACTGCGCCAAAGAGGCTTCAGACCGAGGGATGTTATTCAGCTCACATCTTCCTTGCTTTTCCTTAAGGAATGGCTGATGCCTTGTGGGAAGAATTGAAAAGAGTTCTGCTTAGAGTGGTAAATCTATGTATAGATCATGTTTTTATTTTAATTCTTCATTCAGACTTTATTACCCAGGACATGTGCATGGAAATAAGCATTTAGGTTTTAAAAGATGGAAGTATTTAGTCATTGGAGCATTCAGCCAGTTCCACTCAGTCTCTGTGGAACCACAGATATGGCTCCTTGGGGGAAATCCCATCTCTTCTTCCTTTTAAGGCAGTTCAGCAGAAAAAAAAAGACAAGATAGCATCTTTTTCATTGTGTTTCACGTATAAGCTCTCTGTTTTCCTCTTCATTCTGACTACAAAGCGTATGGGTAGGAGGGTACTGGGTGCACTATTTGGGGAGATACTGTAGATCTGAGTGATGAGTACACTAAACCCTCAAAGGACCAGGCAGTTTTCATGGGTTTATGCAGAACACCAGGAGGCAAAACAAACAGAGCCTTTCTGTCATGCAGACTCCCTGTCTCTGGTGGGGATCCCCTGTGGAGTTTCAGGCAGGGCAAAACCACTAGGATGTTACAGACATTAGCTTCTTTTGAAAACAAAGATGATGTTAAATTAGGATGACTTCAGAGTGAGAAGATGTGGGGAGAGAATGGGGCTGATGGAGGCTATGGGTCATTCTGTCTGTGCTCTGGAGGCCCTCTCAAGGCTTTCGGAAAAATGTTTCATCATGCTCCATGAAAGCATTATCAGTTATTGATTGCTACTTTCTCTTGGGTGGAGAACCCACCCCCTTCCTGTCTTGGTTTACATTATTGTGTTTTCGGGCTTTGTCAAATGCAAAAAAGCCCTTAATGTTTCTTCTCTCCCATTTTCTTACTAACTCCGCAGCCTATATGACTCCTTATGCTGCTGGTATTCAGAGATCTGTGAGAGGCACTGATTGGGGGACCCATCATAAAGCACTTATGGAGGAAATCAGAGCTCCCCAGGACAAAGCAGGAGGAACCTGGAGTTTCCATGACTTGGACACAGGTTGTGGAGCATCTCGCTTCCTCTGAAAGCTATTCTTCTATCTAAATCGTAAGCAATGACCTATTGATTGCTGAGATATGTTTTAAAAAGCATCTGGAATCATGCAATTAGTTTCTGCTTAATGCAGAATGTCAAATCAGGGCCACCAATTCTCTAATTGATCAATTGATTCATTATTTCCTTGCATGGCTAGATGTGGACTCAGGCCAGTGGGAGAAATAAAGTAGAAGGAAAAGTTGAGTGGAGAAGAAAAAATGGAGCCAAAGATTTATCAGCCCCCCGCCCACAAGAAATACATTGTTTATCCATTCATCTCCCAGTAATTGCTTGTTTATTAAGGTGGCCACTCAAAGAGAAAGCCAATAGCTGTGATTGTCAATAATAAAGAGGGGTCATGTGGTTTACTGTAAGTAGATGGTGTGTGTTTTGGATATTAGAGCTCCCAGGTTATAAAAAAGCATAGTGGAGAGAGTAGGCTGTAAAACTAAATATGGGCTATCATCCATTGTGAAGGGAAATTTCACTAAAGCCTATGGGCTTTCAGAAAAAGCTGCTCTGGGTAAGGGGAGTTACCGGATAGGACAGTTACTCTTTGGATCTGTGTCCTTGGGAGTTAGTGTGTTGCATTGCAAAGAGTGCAGGTTTTTTAGGTCAGTTAATCATCATTTCAAATACAAGCTTATCATGTATGAACTACATTAACATCTGTGTAACTCTGGGCTTCTTTCTTAGCATCTCTGATCATTTTTATCTGGGAGGAAAAACAACATCTTGATTAAGAATGTGGACTTTGCAGCCAGGATGCTGGGTAGAAATCCCAGCTCTGCCACTTCCTGGTTTTGGGACCTTGAGCAAATTATTTTACTTCTGTTTCCTCCTCTGGTCAAATGAGGATGAGTATGCGTAGCATAATTGGTTGATTTCTAGACCCAGATTGCCCTGGTTTACCTGTGTTTATCTGCAGGTTGGCTTCCCGGGCTGACAGCTTTCCATCTCAAGCTGCTGGTTTCTCTTCTCTAGAAGGCTGAGGGCTTTCTTCTAGCACAAGGAAGCTTGCTCCACTGCGCAGGCAAGGCCTGGCCTTACTAAAGTTGGAACCCCTAGAGCAACCTTTAAGTGATGGGAATGGGAATCTTGGAAAAATATTCCAGTCGCTCCACCCTCTGGTGGAATAATTCAAAGAGCATCTTACTAGGCTCCTTTGAAAGTCACCAGTAGGACTGAGCTTACTTGGCACAGCAATGACATATCCTTTATCGAGCAGTCTCCCTTTTCTGTTTCACATTCACCATATCCTCATTCATTGTTCATTCATTTGTTCATTTCCCTAAATCAACTTCCTGTGCTCAAACTCCTGTTTTGGGAGCTGATTTAGGGAGAACTCAAATTAAGACACCTAGTATCTACACTAAGTAAATTAAGGCATTTAGAGCAATGCTTGCCACATGGTGTATACTTAGTCCATGTTAACAATTTTATCAGGTTTACTTTGAATATTTGGAGAATTAAATCAACATATAGTATTTACTACAGTGCATTTTCTACTCCATCTACTAATGCCAACCATGAACTCAGTACCATTTGTACCACAGTTTGCTCTCATACCTTAGCCTCCCAAACTCTTTCTCTATTCTCTCTGACACTGCCCACTTCTCCCTTTTCTTCCTAAAACTTGTCAGTGTTCTTGCTCATCTGAATTCCTGACTCATGAAATCATCAGATGTAATAAAATGATTGCTGTCTTAAGCCATTAATTTTAAAGGCTTTATTGAGGTATAATTGGTATGATAACTGCACATATTTAAAATATTTGATTGATAGGTTTGACAGATTACATATATATCCATGAAACCATCAGCACACTCAAGATAATGAACATATCCATCATCCCCAAATTTCCTCATGGTCCCTTTCTATTCTCTCATGAAAGCAACTACTGATCTGCTTTCTGTCACCAGAGATTAGTGCATTTTCTAAAGTTTTGTATAAATAGAACATAAGGAGTAAATGCACTCTTATTACATCTGGTTTCTTTAACTCCATATAATTATTTGAGCTTCATCCATGTAGTTTGTTGCTTCTTATTATTGAGTAGTGTCCCTTGTATGAGTATATCACAGTTTATCCATTCACCTGTTGATAGATTTAGAATTTAGGTTGTTTTAGGAACATTTAGGTTGTTTCCAATTTTGGGCTATCACAAAGAAAGCTATTATGATCATTTCTATTCAAGTCTTGGTGTGGACATATTTTCCCCTTTTTCTTGAGTAAACACCAAGGAGTGGAATGGCTGGATTGTATAATAGGAATGCATTTAACATTTTAAGAAACTAACAAATTGTTTTTTCCAAGTGAATGTTTTTGAGAGTTCCAGTTCCTCTATAACATTTGATATGTTCAGTCTTTTTGATTTTAGACATTCTAATGGATGAATAGTGAAATCCCATTGTGGTTTTAATTGGCATTTTCTTAACGATTAATGATATTGAGCATATTTATAGGCTATTTATCATCTATATATTCTCTTTGATAAAGTCTCTGTGCAAATACTTTGTCCATTTTCAACAGATGTTTGTTTTCTCATTATTGAGTTTTGAATACTTGCAATATGTTTTACATATAAGTCCTTTACAAGATACATGATTTGCAAATAATTTCTCTCAGTCCGTAGCTAGTCTTTTCATTCTATTAATGTTATCTTTTGAAGAGCAGAGGTTTAATTTTAATGAAGTTAAATTCATCATTTTTTTAATCTTTCATGGATCATGCACTTGGTGTCATATTCAAGAAATTTTTGCCTAACATAAAGTAGCAGTTACTTTTTATGTAAGTTTCATAGTTTTAGATTTCAGATTTAAGCCTGTGAGCCATTTGAGTTAATTTTTGTATCTGATGAGAGTATGGATAGAAGTTTATTTATTTATTTTACATATGGACATATAATTTTTCAAGTGCCATTTGTTCTTCGCCGAATTGCCTTCGCAACTTTTTCAAAAACTATTTGTATATGGGTGAGTTTATTTCTGGGCTCTTTGTTCTGCTTCATGGATCTGTCTATCTTTACATCAATACCACACTACGCTAATTACTGGAGCTTTATAAGTCTTGAAGTCAGGTTATGTGAGTACTCAAATTTATTCTTTTTCAAAGTTGTTTTGGCTATTCTAGGTTCTTTGCATTTCCATACGAATTTTAGAATTGGTTTGTCAATTTCTGCAAAAATATGAACTGAGATTTTGATTGGAGTATGTTGATTCTACAGATCAATTTGAGGATAGTTGACAACTTAATACTGAGACTTCTGACCTATGAACGCTACATATCTCTTTATTTTCATATTCTTAATTTCTCTCAGCCATGTTTTGTAGGTCTGTGTACTGATCTTTTTGAGTATTTGTCAGATTCAGGTTTATCCTTATGTATTTTACATGCTGTTTTAAGTGGTATTTATTTTCAGTTTAATTTTTAGTTTCTCATTGCTGGCTACAACCTTTACTATAATGTTGAATAGAGAGGTTGAGACCAGTCTTTTGCCATTACAAATGATGTTAATTGTAAATTTTTCATAGCTGTCGTTTATTCGTTTGAGAAATTTCCCTTTTATTCCTAGTTTACTGAAAGCTTGTATAAAGAGTATATATTGAATTACCAAATGATTTTTTGCATTTGTTGTGATAATCATATGGCTTTTATCTTTAGTTCGTTAATATGGTGTATCACATTGATTTCTTTCTCTTTTCAGCTTTATTGAGCTATAACTGACAAATACTTGTAATATATTTAAATGTACTACATGCTAATTTGACATATGTATACATTGTGAAAAGATTCCTGCCATCGATAACTTTACATATTTACTTTTACCTAATGTATTTCCTTATTTTTTTTGAGAACACTTGAGTTCTATTCTCTTAGTAAATTTAATTATATAATAAGTGTTATCAACTATAGTCACCCTGTTATACAGTAGATCCTCAGAACTTATTCATCTTACAACTGAAAGTTTGTACTCTTTTACCAATCTTTCCCTCTTTATTCAACACCCTAGCTATTCTACTCTCTGTTTCTATGAATTTGATTTTTTTTTAGATTTACATATAAGACATTTATCTTTCACTGTCTGACTTATGTCAATTAGCATAATGCCCTCCAGATTCATCTATGTTGTTGCAAATGGCTAGATTTCCTTCTTTTTGAAGGCTGAATTATATTCTATTATAATTATATTCTATTATAATTATATTCTATTATAAATATATATATATTTTGTTGTTGTTTATTCATTAGGTTGTTTGCATACCTTGGCTATTGTGAATAACACTGCTATGAACACTAGAGTACAGATATATCTTCAAGATAATGATTTTGTTTCCTTTAGATATATACCCAGAAGTGGAACTGCTGGATTATATGGTAGTGCTATTTTTGATTTCTTGAGGAATCTTCATACTGTTTTCCATAGTGGGTGCACCAGTTTACATGTCCATGCCCCTCACTTAATGAGCTTTGAGGATTTAATAGGTCCACTAAACAGAATGTTTTCACTATGAAAAATATGATTTCTTTTTCACTTGTTCCTCCTTTCTAGGAAGAATAAACAAATTCAGATATCAGGAAGCATGCTTAATTTCAATTTTGTACTCTTGGCTAAAACATCTCTGCTTTTTGGTTTGTACATATTTATAATAAAGATCACATAATTTACTGGGTTTTATAACAACTGATAGTGAGGCTTTTACTAATAGAAAGCATTATCTCTAATAATTAATGGAGAGAGTTCCTACTATTTCCAAGAATAAACCTTTAAAACGTAAAAAAAAGACCATTTCTAGTTAATTATTACAGGCCTATTTGTTCTTAGGCTAAGTAATTGCCTAGTAACTCATATTTATTTTTGGTTTAAATACACTTCAATAACAGTAGCTTGTCCTTTACTGATGACTAAATGGCTACAATGCTATGTAGGTAGCTAACAGGTGACTCTCAGAAGATAAATACGCAGAGTGTGTGTCTGGAGACAGGCAGTAGAGGACAAAAGGAACTGGCTTAAGCCAGTAGCAGAGAAAACATTTTGCTGATTCAGAGACACATCTGTCTGTGGCTGTTTATAAGTATGTTGTGGCCCTTTTTGGCCTTAGGTAATATTTCTGCCTCAGTTCTCCTTCCAGAATAGCCCATGCGAATCTGATGAGGACATTAGTAATAAGAATGGTACATAATCATGAAAATATTTCTGTACCCCACACCTACAATGTTGACATGGTTTCTTGGCTGTCGTCAGAGATGACTAACATGTGGTTTTCCTAGCGCTCTCCTTGGCCATTTGTGTTATGTTCCTTAGAAGGAAGCCATTTAACTTATGGAGATACTTCTCCCTTTGACACTCTATAGGTTATTGAGTTTAGTTATCTAAAAGGCAAATAACTCTAACTAAGGGGTAAAACAAACAAACAAACAAACAAACAAAACATTATACTTCATTAAGTAGATTGTGAAATGCTTAATTCTTTAATGGTGTGGAATATTTTTGCAGCATGCACACTTGCCAAATAATCCCAAAATCTGGACTTAACTATAGATGATTATAGAAATGCTATTCTTAAAATCATGAGTTAGTACAGTAGATAATAGATTATAGTTATTAAAAAGAGAAAACTTTTTTTTCTATGTAGCTGGTTATAATTTATTGCCTTTAGGTTGACATGAGCAACTATTCAGATTAAGTTTACATCTTCACAATGGTTTCTATCAAGTTGTAGTTATTTAAATATTTACAAGAAAGCTATATGCTCCAGAGCAGTGTTTCTCTGTGGTGTGCCATAAAAGTCTGCTGACAGACCATAAAATGAATCAAAATATTATTATGTTTCCTATGTATGTCTTATAAAGCCAAGCATGCAGTTCCATTGATGCTTTTTCTTTTCAATGGAAATTGGGGGAAGGATACATAAAGTAAGCCATTGAGGTCTTATTTTTCTTTATTATTTTGGCTCTGTCGATATGTATTACAGTCAAAATTGTTTGAGAATTACCAGTTCAGGGTAGCCTTTCCAAAACAAAACCACATATATAAGTCTGGGAACACTGCTTCTTGTATCCTTAGTTGGACACAAATGCTCAACGCATTTGATCACAGTGAAGACCCCATGTGTCAACATAAGGGTTTAACGTTATTTAATTAATACTTTTCTTCCTACTATTTTGAAGCAGAGACACTTTTGTTTTTTGTTCATGAAATATCAATATCTTAGGGATTACCACGGTTCCAAAGAAAAAAGTTTGGGAACTGGGGCTTAGAGAAAATGAACACACAATCTAGATATGCATACAATCATAGCCAACCAGTCTCAGACCTATGACCTTGACTATGTTAACTATAAAATGTGACCACCCCCATTTCAGTTTTTTGTTTGGCTATTTTAAACTGTGATTATTTTGACTGAGATTATTAAAGAATATGTATGGAGACATCAGTATTCTCAAAGGAATATCTACAAAGGGCTACTGTACCTAAGGCAATTCACGCACACACATAATTTCCCAGAGGAACAAGTCACATTGTCTTTTATGTGAAAGGCACCCCTTAGAGTAGGTCATATATATGCATATATTCAGGTACACACACACAGAGAATTAGAAAATAAAAATAAATTCAATGCACATTTGATTAGAGTAGGGGTTGAAATGGAAGTACAGCTTCATCATACTCCAAGATGAGGTGAGGGCTTAGGAAAAGCAATTTCTTTTTCCTTCTTCCCACTTCAGAACTATTTTCCATATGAATAACCTCCTTCTAGTGCATGGTGCTGTTTAAAATAATTTAATAGGTATTTTCATTTCTCTTTGGGAAATACACTTTTAAGATTCACTCCATTATCAAGGCAAAGAAGAGCTTTTGATGGTGATAATCGAGGTTTTAAGATAAACTTAGTAAAAGATAACTTGAAAGAAGGCTTTTGAACCTGGAGTAGTCTAAAGTATTCTTTCCACGTAGAGGTAACCAGTGTCCTGACTTTCATGTAATTTTTTCCTTGCTTTATTTTTACCTCTTATTTATGCATCCATAAAAAGGAGTAGTTTTGTCTGTTTTCACCTTAATAGAAATTGAATAATTCTGTATAATTTCTTTATTTCTTGCTTATTGCATTTGACATTGTTTGTAAGGTTTATCAATGCTGTCGCATGTAGTTTGTTCATGGAATAATTGCTATCTATTATTCCAAAGTATGAATATACTATGTTTTATTTATCCATTTTACTATTGATCCATAGTTTGGTTTTCTCAGTTTTCGAAGAAACCCGCATCACTAAATGGCAGCTTAGAGGACAGCCACCGAGAAGTTCTGCCCTACCTGCATTCAAGTATAATGTAGGAGAGAAATAAACCTTTGCTATCTTATGCCACTGAGATCTTGTTACTATAGAATAGGCGATCTTATCCTGAATAAAATAATTAGTAATAAAAATCCTTCTAGTAAGAAAACTTTAGCTTCCTATTGCTTTACTCCAAGTTTTATCAAACATTAAAGAAGTACACGAATTTCAATTTAAGATAAACAATTTTAAAGACAAGAAGAAGATAGTAAAATCATTAATTTACTGGTTGTAGTAGGAAAGATAATGACTCCCCAAGGATGTCCATTGGCTAATCCTTGGGATCTGTGAATATTGCTAGTTTATATGCAAAAGGGACTTTGCAGATGTGTTTAGGTCACGGTACTTGAGATAGAGAGATTATTCTAAATTATCTAAGTGGGCTTAATCTAATCACAAGACTTTCTAAAAGAGAATGCTCTTTCCTGGCTGTTGTCAGAGCAAGATATGACTAGAAAGAAGGATCAGAGAGATTTGACAGAAGAGGACTCTGATTGGCTGTTGCTAGCTTTGAAGATGGAGGATGAGGGTTTCCAAGCAAACCACAGAAATGCCTCTAGAAGCTGGAAATGCACTTTGTTTACAGCCAGCAAGAAAACAGCAGTCTTGGTCCTATAATCTCAAGAAACTCCATTCTGCCAGTAGGAATAGTAGGAAACAGATTCTTTTTTAGAGCCTTCAAAAAGGAATCAGCCCTGCTGATACCTTGATTTGCTTTTAGCCAGTGAGACCTATGTCAGATTTCTGACTTTAGAACTGTAAGATAATATATTTGTGTTGTTTAAGCCACTGTATTTCTGATAATTTGTTATGTAAGCAATAGAAAACTAGTAACACTGATATAACCTTGATAGTAGCAAAGACATTATGAGAAAGAAAAATATTAGGCCAATCTCATTAATGAACATAAATACTATCAGAAACAAAATATTAGCAAACTAAATCTAACAAAGTATCTTAAAGGAAAAACATTACCACCAAGTTGTCTTTATACCAAGAATGCAAAGTTGCCTAACAATCAATCAGTTGACATTGACAAATTTAAGGGATATATCATCTAATATCCTCTAATATCCTCGGTGGGTGCAAAGAAAGAAACTTCCCCAGCTTAGTAAAGGTTATCTGCAAAATCATATCTCAAATGTTAAACTAAACTGAGTTATATTAAAAGTTTCCTTTGAAATTGGGAACAAAACAAGGATATTTGAGATCACCACTTGTATTCAGCACTGTAGTGGAATCCTTAGCCTGTACAGTATTGTTAGTTTTAAATATTAGAAAGGAAGAAGTAAATCATCTTTATTTGTAGATGATGTGTTTGCATATGTAGAAAATCAAAGAGAACACACAGATGAATTATTAAAATTTTGAATAAAATTTTGAATAAAATTCAGCAAGTTCATTGCATAAGAAAGTAAAAATAAATTAATTCCTATGTACCAGGAAAATACAAGTAACTTGTAAAAAACATGAGGAAAATTATAAAACTTTATTGAGAGACAGTAAATATACCATATTCATCTATTCCAAAACTCAATGATTTAAAGATGTTAATTTCCCCTACACCCATCCATAGATTCAAGGCCATCCCAGTCAAAATCCCAATTGAGAATATTTTTCATAGAATTTGACAAAGTGATTCTAAAATTTATATAAAAATGCAAAAGGCAACAATCAAAAAAATACTCTTGCATAAAAAGCAGAAAAACTTGCTTTACCTGAAGAAAAACACTATTATTTATTATAAAGCGATAATAATATAAAATTATACTATTTACATAGGATTAGAAAAATTAAACCATTGGAATAGAATAGAAACATATTACAGACAATTGTCTTGAGGCAAAGGTAGCACAGCAAAGCAGTGAAGAATCAAAAGTATTTTCAAATTCTGTAAGGGGAAATTACAATTTCATCTTTACCTCACTTTATATAGAAAAAACAACTCTAGGTGGATTGTTGACTTAAATGTGAAAGTCGAAGTTATATGGCCTATAGTAGATAATATGGAAGAATATATTCATGCCCTCAGAATAAGAAAATAATTTTAAATAAGACTCAATAGTCACCAGCCATCAAGGATGTATCCTTTAAGAGTTTGCTCTCAGATTATTTTCTATTATTCTGTTCTTTTCTGTACAGTAGGGCGGCTGACCCCTGCAAATTATGGTGCCCAAGCTGCCTTGCTGGCTGGTTCCTGGCTAGGTTGGAAAATGAGATTCAGTGGTGGAACCTTGGTGGGAGGGAGGAAGAGAGAAGGTCCCTCATCACAGCCTCTACTGCGATGGCTCCTCTGGCAGTGACATCATCTGCTCCGTGATTCCTGCTCCCAGAGAGACTGTCCTTCTACAGTCCCAGTCCATGCTAGATTTAGCTACCAGCAGTGGCACTAGTTCCTTAGCTCTAGCTAACCTGCTTCCCTTCTTTCTCCCTCAAACCCTTGGGGTGGTGGTCACTTCCTGCTGTAGCTAATTTCCAGTTACTTCAGTGTCCTGTGCTTGGCTTTTTGACAATCTCAAAACTTTTTGGCCAATTCTCCATATTAAATTTTCTCTATTGAACCAGGTGGGGCATTTCTTTTTTACACTGCCTGTTTTCCTGACCAATACAGGAAGAGACAGATAAATTCAAATTACCTTAGGAACTTCTGTCTGCCATAAAACTCCCAATGTAGAGAAAGAGAAACTATTAAATATTTTTAACCAGAATACATATTGTAATCCTGAGACTAGTTAAAAACAAAACAAAACAAAACAAAACAAAAAAAAACTCTGACAAACCAACAGAAAATATGCAAAGATTTGGCGTCTGCATCTATAAGTTCTTATCTAACCCAATAAAATTTTATTCTTTCCAATAAAAAAGAAATAAACTCCTCTTCACTTTATTTTTTTTTTCTGTTGTAGATATTGGCTGGCAGTCAGACTTTAGTTCAACATCTGTTTTATACTCATCCACAGTGTGCTTTTGCCATGTCACCTGTAATGGTGCCACTTGGCAAAGGTGTTCCTGGGGACAATTCACTCATTACCAAGCACATAATCACTGTTCAGTTTGATATATTTTCTTTCACTATTTTTCATATAAATATTTATACATGTATACACATGTAGACATATATACACACATGTGAGAGAGAGAATGAGAATAAGTTATTTCAAAATGGAGAACAGGGTTTACTTAAATTTTTCTTTGAAAAATCTTAAATCTTAAATGGGCTACTTCTATTAAACATAATTAATCATTCTTTTACTCTTGAGAATTAAGGTTGTGTAAAATATGCATGATACCACAATGGCTATATTTATGCATAAATCTTTGTCTAACAAATGCCCAAGGGATTCTTACAATGCTGGTCTGGGGACCATGCTTTGAGCACTTTGGCTAGCAGGGCTCAGCATGTAAATGTCTCCTCCTAAGGAAGCTTTACTATCCCTTTGGATTTCCTTTAACTAGCCTACCCCTTGTCAACAGACCTGGGTTATCTTGTTTGAGGGAGCCACGTATTCCTGCCAGGCCCCTGACTGATCCTGCACCTTTAAGGAAATTTAGAGATATTCACTGAGAAACTCTTTCCAGTTAAGACCTGATGTAAACTGACTTTTAAAAGGAAAAAAAAAGAGAGTGAGAGAAAAAAGAAAAGCAAAAGACTAGCCCTCCTAAGTGCAAGTGACCAAGGCCAGCAAGAAACACCCTGACAGCAGCACTGACTGCTGCCTTTAGGTAGAGCCCTTGAGAGAGACCAGGTAGGCAGATGTCCTTGTCTTCCATGGGCCCCGGCCCCTGATTCTCCCAACTCTCTAGTCTCCCCTCTTTTTGAACAAAATCAGGACACAAAAGCACTCCCCACACCAAATCAGCTCCAGGTTCTGTAAATGTGGTTTTGGATGACAGGCAGACCTTACCTCACTCAGACTTGCACATGACAGTGGCTCTCCTAGGCTCTCCAAATCCCCCTCCTCCCTGGCCTGAAATGTCCTCAGGGAGAATCACTAAGATTTTAATTTCTAGTGGATTACAACCCTCCTTCCCCCATCTAAATTTAATGTGAATAATAAAGTTCAGTTCCCTTCTTGAGAAAAGGTTTGGATAGAAGTGAGTGTTAAGATGCTAGCTTTAAAAGAGGGAAAGCTTATCAGAAAGGAAGTTTGTGGGTGTCAGATTTAAGTGCCCCATTCTCCACTCCACAGTTTCACCAGGGGATGTCAGGTTTTAGACACTTCCCTGGCTCACACAGCAGATGGAAAGCTCTGGTCATTGAGTAACTGGTGACCAGATGACACACAGCATCTTCTAGGTACAAACATTTGAAAAGAATGGAAATAAAAGTTGCCTATTATTTCCATATGCATTTGGTGCTTGGTATTTGACAGTGAAAAAAAATATCTCCAGATGATGACAATACAAATATTCCCACTTCACTCTGTGACTCTTATTTCTGTTTTCCAGGTACATATTCTGTTTTGTTTTTTTTTTAAGATTTTATTAAAAAATAAATGAAAAATTCTTTTTGGAGAGCTCAGCTTTCAGATACAGAAGAAAGGTTTCTATAAAACGCACTGTTTGCCTCACAAATGTTTGTCTATCATGGAAATGCATGCACCTCATTGAGGCATGCATTTCCCAAACAAGATGACAAAATACATCCATAGTTCATTCCTTGCTCCAACTGGATGCTTTATTTGTCATGAAAATATAAGCATTCCCACCAAACTCTTGGACAGGTAAATTATGAACGACTCAAACCAAATATTACTTCTCTGGAAGTGATTGTAGAGTTTGGAATTCATGTATGGCTTTTCTTAAACCTTAGAGAACTACTTTTTTTACATCCAGACATAATTTTATTGAAAAGAATTTGGGGAGCACAGTGTCACGGTGCTGGCCACAGGGCAGACCGAAGGCACATTGATCCTTTTTTTTTTTTTTTTTTCCTGTGGACAGGATTTTTCTTTTTGCAAAGTTCCCTCCTCAGGAACCCATTTGTTCCTTCTCTCAAAATACATCCTCAAGAAAGGACGTGGAACTTCTGACAGATGAACAGTGTGGTCTCCTAGAATTGCCACATTGCTGAAATGATGAAATTCTAAAAATTGAATTTCAGGTAGGAGATTGGGGCAATTTTGAGAGGCGAGGAATTCTTACTGTCGATGCCCTTGCAAGCTTCCAATTCAATTACCCAGATTTGTTTATCACCGCACAGTGTGAAATTCAGGATCAGTAGACACCTCTGTTCTATACTGTTCAAACACCACTATCCACCCTGGAATGGATAAGAGCTCCTTGTTTCAGGGCAATCTGTTGTCCATACCTGTGGCAGCCAGCCCCGATTCTACGCCCTTTGTGATTTTAATTTTTCCAGAAGCCTGCAAGGTCCATTTCCAAATCTGAGTTTCTGATTTAGTTATTCTTGAGCCAATTGTTACAATTAGGAACAGTGTTAAAATACACCCCCCTTAAACTTCCATGCCACCTCACTTGCTTGCCTTGCTTAAAAAACAAAACAAAATAAAACTAGAAGCTCCCCACCTTTTGTCCTGTCTAGTGCCTCCTTTTGACCTTTATACCTGAGATAATGTGGCCTCTAACTTCTTTCTTTGACAAGCATCACTATTTCTTTTTGGATGAGTACAGATGCAGCTAGCCATTGACATCCTTTCTAATTACACACTGTAAGGCATTGTATGTTATTTTGAGGGTGGGCAGTAATTATTTTTTATATTTTACTTTCAATGGAATTGAAGACTTTCAATTTCAAATTCTTTTCTCTCCTTGTTAACAAAATAATTGATAAATCAAATTGATTTCTTGGTCAAGACCTTCACTCATGCATTCTTAGGAAATTCAGGAGTGATTCCACCTATCTGTTTTGGAAACACTATAGAATTTTGTAAAAGTTTTTGTCTCTAGATATTTCTATTTTTTCTTATCTTAAAATTCTGAAGTTACTTATCTCTTGTGTTCTCTTTTTGATAAAAATATATGGTGGTGGTGAGAGGGAGAAGGGGGAGGCAGGGAGAGAATGGCTATTCTGCCTAACTTTATCTTGTTTTGGTTTTAACATTTCCTGTAGTCATTACAATCCTAATTGCTTCTTCAATCATGGAAAAACAGCATGACCAACTGTCCATGGTGCTGGTTTTGGGGCACAGGGACAGTAGAGATTTAATCCCAGATAATTAGCTTCCTACCTTTGCTGCCTTGGGCAACACTTCAGTCTTCGATCCTTAGTAGCATCATCTGTCAAATGGAGAAAAGCCCATGTACCTCAAAGCACAGCTGTGAGGAGCATCTGTGTTGTGTCTGGCAAAGTCTAGTCTCCATAAATGCTCACTCCGTTCCCTTCCAGCTCCTGTCTCGGCTGGAAGTGAAGACACTTGAATTTCAGTCCTGGGGAGCTCATCATCAGCCAAGGCTCTGGTAGATCATTTTATTTCTCCAAACCTTTACTTCTTTCTTAAATAAATGAAGGAAAGGGCCGCACTCTCAGAAAGATAGTTCGATTTTTAGGGCTCCAGAACTTTAGGCCATGCCTCATTTCTTGCCTGTCTTTCCGAGTCTATAACCAAGCACCTGGCACACCTACCTGTTAATCTCTCCTGTAACTTCCTTCCTCCTTGATCAGCTGTCCAGGTCTTTTCTTTCTCCTATTGAGCCATCCCCACCATCTCTTCAACCCCACCCCCACCTCCTAAAGCACTCTCTCCTTTTTTTAAATAGCTATTTTTTAATTTGTATTTTTTCAATTACAGTCGATATTCAGTTTTTTTAAAAATATTATTTTCAGGTGTACAGCATAGTAGTTAGACATTTATATAATGTACACAGTGATTCCTCCATTAAGTCTAGTACCCATCTGACACTATATATAGTTATTACAGTATTATTCACTGTTTTTCCTATGCTGTACTTTACATCCCTGTGACCATTTCGTAATTACCAATTGTCCTCCTTACTCCCTTCATCTTTTTCACCCAGACCCCACTCACTTCCCACTCACTCAATTTGTTCTCTGTATCTATGAGATTTTTCTGTTTTGTTTGTTCGTTTATATTGTACTTTAGATTCCACAAATAAGTGAAATCATATGGTATTTGCAGCATTATTTACAATAGCCAAGATCTGGAAGCAACCTAAATGCCCATCAATAGAGAATTGGATAAAGAAGATGTGGTACATATATACAATGGAATATTACTTGGAATATTACTGTAAAATATTACTGTAAAAAAGAATGAAATCTTATCATTTGCGACACTCTCTTTTCTTACGATTTCTTTCTTTGGTTTTGTCTTCTCACTCTAAATTTTAAGATAAGATCTCTACATACTCTTTTTCATATGCAGTATATCTTGGCATTTCTTCCCTTAGCTGTCAGAAAATTGTAGTCCCTTTTATTTTCCTAAGATGTGCAGGAAGAAGCCTCCTATCTCCCCACCAACTCTTTCCTTTTCTTTTTTCTTGCTCTTTCCCCCCCTCCTCTCCTTTCCCCTCTTCCTTCCCCTCCCCCTCTTCCTCTTCCCCTCCTCTTACCGCTTCTCTCCTTATTCATTTTGCTTGCTTAGATTTATAGTAATTATCTTCATTTATATGTTTGATTTTTAAAGATACAATATTCCAGCTAGGTCAAAGACAGATAGGTAGAAATTGGTCAAATGAACAAAAGAGGCAAGCATTCCAGATAAAGATGTCACAGTTAGAATTTGAAAGCCATTCTTGTTATTATATAAATATTGTTTGATCCTGGACTAGTTACCTGACCCTTGGAGCTTCCATATCCTCACCTGTAAAATATTTTTCATGTCTATCTTAGGAAAAACAAAAGAGACAACATTAAAATATAATTTGGTAAACTCAAATATGAATTAGAATTCTGGTCGTTCTGTCACAAATAAAATTGGAGATAGACTGTATCTACACTGGAGTAGACCCTGAGGTTTCACTTCTTTTAAATACCAAAATCTGATTACTGCAAAATCTCCCTTGTCTGAGAGCTTTATTCTGGCTCCTGGGCCATAGTCAATTAGTGAGCAGGGCAAACTAGAGACATATGAGTGAACATAGTCAAGATCAGCTAAGTCAAGCCCAGACCAGCGGAATCACCCGGTCAACCCACAGATTCATGAGCTAAATTGTTGCTCTTTTAAGGCACTAGATTTTAAACCATTAAATATTATGCAGCAACAGATAATTACTATACCACTTCTCTAGTCTTTTGCTGCCTCAGTCGTCCACAATACCAAGGGCTATGATCACAGCCTCTATGTCTCTGTATTTTCTCTCCTAAAGGCCCACAATGCCCCCCATAGCTAATCTTCATTGTGTACATTAGGGAAGGAGATAATAAACAAAATGTTAGTAGAAGTTACTTTTGCTTTTGGAGCTAGCTCAGACAAAATTATAAGCATCTGAGGGGTAAAGGGTAATGGAAATATTAAAATCTACCAGACTTGCCATAAATTTGCTTTCCATCACTCCAAAATGCTTTAAATAGGACAATTTGGAAGTTAAGTGAATTGTTGAGCCAAACAATTTTAATAGATCTGATGGATCCATTAAAATTTAGCATTTTGGTCCAACTAGACACAAATAATTAATAGTTATATTTGAGGATAGTTGTAAAATCATAACTAGTTGCACAATTATGACCAGAAGGGGTTCAGTATAAACAGAATCTATCATTTTGAAGCCTTGGTAATATCTGAGTGTGTTGGCCACTTACCTCCTCACCATATGACAAGGGTTAGGAGTAGGGGCAGCAAGACCTAAATGACCCCTTAGGAAAACATGTGCATCAGAGAAAAATGGACATGGTTACTGAAGCAGTCCTTTTTCCAACAATGACCATTTTTTTTCCCTTCCTGTGAGCCACCCACTTTCAGGGCATAAACCAATCTAGAGTTTGTAGGAAAGAGTTGTTTTATAGGTGCAAATCAGTTACCTAGCATTTTATTTTATTTTATTTTATTTTATTTTATATTTTATGTCACTATGGGATGAAGAAGTGTATCCATTTGTTGCTTTATCAAGTTATGTAATGGCCTCTAATTCTACCACAGAAAATGTTGTATCAGGTTGTTTCCTCCCTGTTCATAGGTATGTCCAAAACTCTCTCAAGGAGATGGTGACATCTTGTTCTATTGCACCTCATCAAATATGTGTTTCAGTTAGAGGTTAATACTTTCATAAACCTTACGATTTTTTTTTATTAGTGTGAGCTAATCCAGAGGTATTCTAATTTCTGAATAAGTCAGCATCTTTAAGTAGTTCCAATATGGTTTTCTTAAAGCTGTGGGGAAAATCGGGCTGGACAAAACATTAAAAATTATAAAGGCAAAAGCTGGAATAGCTCTTGACAGATATCCTTTGCTAATCCTTTGTAGTTATTTTGAAATATTTAGGAAAGAAAGAATAATGGTAAAAACATTGTCTTATTTTTAAATACTTTTTTTACATTGACTTTTAGTTTTTATTTGCAAGTAAATACTCATGATAATCATAGAATCACTTATGCTCAGCACTGGAAAAGAAATTAAAGATTGTATAGATCAACCACTTAATCTCTTCTGCAACATTCAGGTAAGTGGTCATTCAATTTCTGCTTACATACTTGCAAAGATGAGGAGCACATCATCTTGCATGAATACCATTATCTCTTGGAACATCCCTGACCATTTGGAAGGCCTTCTATATGTTTAGCTGAAATAAGTTTCCTAGAAACTTGCAACAATTGGTTACTGTTCACAGAATTATCAAATATCAGAACTGGAAAGGACTTTCTAGATGTTATATTCCAATTTTTCTAAACTGTAGAAACTACTAGTGGGTTATAAAAACCAAATTAGTAGGGCACAACCAACATTTTATAAAAATGAAATAGAATAGCTGAGCATAACACCTGTAGCAAGGATACATTTTGCTTTGTGAAATTTTTTTTTTTTACCTAAAAATATGTGCATGTGTCTGTGGAGTTGCAATGCAACATTTATTTGTCACCATTGATAATTTCAAAGACTTTAAGAGACACTGATGCAGTTTACTCTCATTTTGCTGATGAGATATGTTAGTCCCAGAAAAGTAAAATGGCTTTGTCCAAGATCCCACCACTGGCCAGGGGAAGAGTCCAGTTGGACTTCTCTGGACCTATATCTAGTGCTCTTTCTGTTACAACATCATATGTGTGGGGCTTTGCTGAACTAGTATAATTTATTTTCCATATATTCATCCTTCAAATATCAGTAGCCCTCTTGGCTTCCCACCGAGTTTTCTCTTTTTTCACAAAAAATATTTCTATTTTTAAAAAATAAAAACCAAATGATTTTCAAGTCCTTCATCATCCTCATTGACCCTCATCTATATATGCTTCAGATTGTTCCTAACCTTTTATAAGTGTCGTACTCAGAGTTTTTTAAAAAATAGTTATGTTAGTGTGGTCATCATCTCCATTATTCTAGACACTCTGCTTCTATAAAGGCAATCCAAGTTTGCATCATCATTTTGAGAAGCCATATCATACTACTGAATCTCACTAAGTTTATTTTCAATTCAATCACTTAGTTTCTTTTACTCATGATGGGAAGGAAAAAAGGAGCAAGTCAGGACAACAAAGAAGGGAGAAAAGAAACTAGCATTTATTAGATGCCTACTATGTCCCAGGTAGTTTCACAAGTGTAAATTCCCTTCTCGGAATACTTTCATGAGATATTTATTAGCATCATTTTATAGATGAATAAACTAAAGTCAATCGGTTATCAAGAAACTTTCCAAGATTATTTAAAATGACAGAACCAGGGATTGAGAAGGGGTTTGAATGTGATCTGTCTACTATATTCTACTATATGACCTAAAATCCCTCCACTGTGACTTTAGAAGTTCGCTGGGCAGAAATAAGCAAACGAGCACACCTCATTTTATTATACTTCACTTTATGGTGCTTCACAGATGTTGCATTTTTTACAAATTAAAGGCAAGGCCCTCCACCTGCAAAAAGATTACGATGCACTTTAATATGGTGTAATATTCTTAGGTATGTCTGTATTTTATTTTTCTCATCATACAAAGGCAAATGGGCTGCAGTTGCCCCAACGCTGACTGGAGTTCTAATTCCATAGCCTTGTACTGTCCTGATGACTCCTTAAGAGTTCTTTGTTTTCCTAGGCCCAGATTTCTCATGCTTTCTCCCACTGCTGTATTTCTACACTGTGTGAGCTATGTCATACTCTACCTAAATGTTCCAGAACACATAAATCAGACTCTTCACTGATTTCAACAAGAAATCCACTCATGCAGTATATTTTATCACAGTGTATTTTAATATGCATTAAAATCCCGATAGTGATAATGGGGAAGGCATACAATTTAATTATTAAAGGTAAATTTAATGCATATATTCCACAGTGATAATGGGAAGGGTGTATATAGTCTTCCCTGTTTCACTGGCTTTATTTCATCATGCCCCCCCGCCACCCTTAGCATAATTTTAAAAAATTATCCTCTTTGCCATGTAAGGAGTTTCCACCCACAACCATATCCCCTAGGGACCTCAGCTTTTCTCTCATGGAATTTATTCCAAACAAATATAGCATTCTCCTTTCAAGAATTTCTAGTGAGTATAATTTTCTCCCTCTCATGATGCCATTATTAAATCTCATATTATTATACAGTATTTCAAAGGAGACTTTTTCTGCCTAAGTTTTGGCTGAGTCTACAAAAGCTGTGAATAATAAAGTAGGCACCAAATGCCCAAAAATACTAGAGAGAGGGATTAGAGCACATATGCAGAATACAGACTATTCTAAGAGATTATAGCAGTCTGGCCATCAGTAGACTATCACCTGTCATGAGAATATGAGAGAGGCAAGGAGGAGGAGGGTTGGTGCAGTTCTTAGGCATTGACTTCCTGTCCCCATGGGAAGGGGAGTAGATTTATCTTTCTCAATTTAAACTACGTGAGAGGAGATTTAAAGCACTCCATGGAATTTGAAAAGATTCTTTTAAATATTTTATGTATATTCTAGTTTGTTGTCTTAGTTGGGTTCTCTCAAGAGTAGACACTTAGGCAAGGACTCGGTTGCAAGTAGTTTATTTGAAAGTTGATCCCAGGAGACACCAGAAGAAGAGTGAGGAGAAAGGAAGGGATGGCAACCAAATAAGGGTTTGTGATTGAGCTCAAGTCTGTGGGGAGCTTAGGACGTCAGTAAAGCATACCTTAGAGTTATCTCAACCAGGACATGAGGAAGTTATCTACCCATCCCTTGATGGGGGCTGCTCTGGGGGCACTAAATTTCTGGCATTTCTGGTCCACCCAGGGTCAGCTGAGGGAACTCCCATACTTAGAATAAGAGGGCCCCGAGTCAGTTGCAGGTCTTTGCTTTAAGTAAACTTTGGATTCCTCAGATCATGGAGAGGAGTGGCCAGGGAACATGGGCAATACACAGGCAGCATCTGTTAGACTTGGGCTAGTAAGAAATTAAAAGTCACTGCTGAAATGGGGAGTGGTACGTGCTAGAAATCACGAGACCATGTTTCAAGTCCATATCACCTTCCTTAAGGTGAATAGAAAGGGGAAAGTTTATGTTCAAAATTAATACTCTTGGAATAATAGAGGTCATTGAGTTCAGATGACACTTTATGAAGGACGTTAAATCTCTGCAGTGAAATATCACATGACCCAGATAAGAGGATAAAAGGGCTAAGCCAGAACTAGGGTTAAGTATGAGCTAGAAGCAACTAGGAAGGTCTGCGGATGCCTGAGTGTGTCTGTATGTGTGTGTTAACTGCACACTCCAAAAAGAGTTTGAAAAATGGAAAGACTTTATGTTTCCTTGTAAAGAATTTGGTGAGAATAGATTTTATTTTAAATACATATTTAAGGATAACTCAATTTTTTTCTTCTCTGTTATGACCTGTAGATTTTAATCTTGGCTACCTTTACAAACTAACAAACATCACAAGCAATTGTTCTACTTATTGCCAAGATAACACCTAGAAATCTCTGTTCTGTCCTCTGAACAACTATAGCAACCCAAGAATCTAATTTGGTACCTCATAAATGGTTGTGTTACATCTCCTGAAATTTATTTTTAAATTCTACAAAAACACCAGCTCACAGGATGTTGTGGGGTTTTTTTCCTCCAGTATTTCTGCTGTTCCCCAGCTGTTTGAAACATGTTGTGTCTTTGAGTTCCTCAAACTGCCTCCTGCAATGAAGATTACCTTAATTGCTTGTTTGTGGAACATTCAGTCAGAGACAGAATATGCTGTAACAATTACCAATAGGTGAAAGCTGACATTTTATATTCCTTGTTATTCCATTAGCAGTTTCTCATGACTTTTTTTTTTTTCCTTTTTCTTTTTTGCCTTGAAGCAAGAATATCCTTTGAAGTTTCATGGTCACAGCTCCATTATCCCCCAAAAGAGCCACATCATGGTCAGAGAAAAGGCTTGTTTCCTTTCAAACAATATTCAACAACCATTGATTGAGCACCTATTATGTGCCACACACTAGTTTAGATGTAGAGGATACAGATGTGAATTTAGACTGGGTCTTGCCTCTGTGGTATTCTGGTGCAGGAAACAAATATGTAAACGAATCGATCTGTGAAGTAATTTCACATAATGACAATGTTGTGAAGAAAATAAAGGAACAAGCAATATTATTTTTTTTCGGTGTTTTCTTTCCCCACAGTTATTTGATGCTCATACAAAAAGTATAAATATATATTTTATTTTCTTTCCTTTTATGCACAAATGATAGCACACAACATTATACAATTGACCTTTGAACAACAAGGATTTTAACTGCATACTTATGCATGGATTTTTTTCAATACACACCTATACTGTTTTCAGTCCATAAATGGGGTTTTGCGGATGCAGAGGGCTGACTGTACGATAGATCTATGCTGTTTTACACAGGGAACTTCAGCATCTGCACTTTTAGTATCTGCAAGGGGACCCTGGAACATATCCTCCTCAGGTCCAGAGGGACAACTAAGTTTTGGGGGAGTTTCAACTGGGCAGGGCATCAGTGCTCCCATCCCGCATGTTGTTCAAGGGTCAACTGTGCTTTTTACTGTCTTACCCCTCTACTTACCCATGTACCTTAGAGGTGATTCCTCATCAGTATTAATGAATTTCCTTGTTCTTGTTTACAGGGCTACACAATATTTTATTGTGCAGTAGTATATAATTTATTTCACCAGATATCTTTTGATGGATATTTAGGTCATTTCTAGTCTTTTGCTTTTATAAGCAATGCTGTAATTAATATCCTTTTATGTAATTTTGAATATCATTTTACATGATTTTGCACATGCAGAGATAACTATTAGATAGTGCCAAGAGGTAAAATTGTTGGGTCAAAAGTATGTATATTTATAATTTTTAAGAGAATGTATTTTATATTGTAACTTTTATGAATAGGTAACATGCACACATAGGAACAAAATTACATATGATGTAAATTAAGATCTCCTTATATCTCTTTTCTCCTAGCACCAAATTCATTTCTCTAGAGATAAGTGTTACTTGTTTCTTGTGTATAATTTCAAACACATTATATACGTATGTATATGTATTATATAATATATAATATTACATTCTTCTTCATTATTATATTTCATCCATAAAGTGTCATCGCTTTGGATATCATTAATAAAAGTGTTGGTTTCATTGACTCTCTCTGTGCCTTTCTTTGTTCTGAGGGAAAGGCAGCTATGGATATGAAGTTCTATACTGTCCTTAGCCATAATTTTTTGAATGTGTTCCAATATGTCTTTGTTTCCTTTTGAGTTGCTGTATATCAATCATCCTCGGATCTTCCTTAATCATCATTCTAAAGATTCACTCAGGTGTGTGTGTGTGGTTTCTTCTTTAGTGGTTTATCTTCACATTTAGGTGACACACATCTTTCATTAGCTCCCTGAGAAAGAGTTCATGTAAAGTAAATTTTTTGAGACATTGAATATTCGAAATATTTTTTTTCCATCTTCTCACATAATAAAGTGTTTGGCTAGGTACAGAATTCTAAGATAAAAAATAATTTTCTTCAGAATTTGGAAAATATTTTTCTATTATCTGTGAATTTCTATTGTTGCTCTTAAAGCTCCTAAACAATTTTAATTACTAATATTTTGTAAGTGAACTTACTAATATTTTGTAAGTGAACTTCCTCTCTTCAACTCCTAGAGTCTTCTTGTTGATCTCAGTGTATCATAATTTTTCAGTGATGGACCTTAGTGCAAATCTGTTTTTATTCATTTTGCTGAGCATTAAGGGGCTCTCTTAATGTAAAGAAATATGTTTTTCAGGTCTTGGTAATTTTTAAAATTGTTTCCTTCTTCAACTTTCTTTATTCTGGATTTCTTATTATTCAGATATTTCAACTTCCAAACTAGTGGCCTTCCAACTTTTATTTCCATTTTTGTCTTTTTATTTAGGTTCTGGGGCATATTCTCAATTTTACCTTCAAAGCTTTCCATTGATATTTTTCTCTTCTGTTCTCATGTTTTTAATTTCAAAAGCTAAAAAAGAAAAAAATCTCTGAATGTTTCTTTCTTATACCATTCTGTTCTGCTCTATGGTCACCATGCAAGTAAATGACCCATAATCTCTTTGTATCCTCTTCTCATTGAAAGATGAACATGAGGCAGTCTGAACTATAAATATAAAAGGAAGTTGAAGTAGAGGATTGTGATGGGAGACCAAGGAATAAAAAGCTTGGAATTGTGATTAGTGACTGAGATTTTTAATAACGGGATTAAAAAATTACTAGGCTCAATAAGTTCACTGGGATGGAATAGACCAAATTGTCTTCTCTAGCTGAGTTAAACGTTCAAAGCCAAGAAAATATATGCAGTCATAATAACAAAAATAAGTGTAATTGTTATCTCCCCCTTGCATCTATGTAGGGCCATATGATTAATTCTCCCCCAAAGCATGTGAATGGAAGTGATATATGCCATTCCCACCCAAAGTGCTGATATTGGGTACATATCCTTTGTACTCATTGCCCTCCCCATGAAATCTTAGCTACAGGAAAGTAGCAGCTTAGATCGCTATGTCATCACTTGGAGGAAAACTCATTTCAAACAGTCAGGAGCAAGAAATAAACTTGAAATTGTATAAAGCCATTAGTGTTATTATAATAATCTATGCTGATAAATGCATGCATAGGCACATTTTATCTATTTACTTGACTAGCTGAAGCTAATGAGAATGCTCTTTGAGTTATTGAAATTAATACATGCGATAAAGATCACAAATAATATCTAGGCGCACATTAAATTTTGGAGGTATTTTTTTTACAAAGCCCAGTTACTCTCATAGGCTTGCTCCACAAAGAGCAAGAACTTAGCTTTGGAGATAAATAAGAAAAGTCTCTTAGAACCATCTCATCTCTTCTCTCCATTTTTTGACACCCTTGTCTTGAGAGAGGCTGAAGAAGTAAAAGAAATTTCTGTATTCCTGTGGATCAATGGACATTCCAGCTTTCCTGAGCCTTAGCAACAGATCAAGGTATTTGTGATAATATTTGATTCTCATGATATTTCTAGGAACCTATCTATCATAAATGATATACACTGTTAATCATAAGAGCTAATATTTATTGAGCACTTACAATATGCTGATTACTGGTCTAGTGCTTTACAAGTATTAACTCATTTCATCTTCACAATTATTCTCTGTATATATCTGAGGAGCACTGTTTAATTGCCCAATAAATGTTGACTGTTTTTATCCAGTGTATATATCCAGATGAACTCTTCCTGTCATTACGATCCTTCTGTTCTGGGGAATCCAGCCCATTTCTGGGTTGCTGGCTCACAGGCTTGCTCATCTGGCCTCTGACTAAACCAGGTTGTGACAATTAATTACAGTTGTTTTGATTCTCTGTTTATAGTCTCTGCCACATTCTCTTCCACATCATCTCTTTCCACATCTTTTCCCTCAGCTGAAGTAAAAGTAAATACCAAACACAAGATTTGGTATTTGAAGAATAATTTTTTTTATAGATTCATAAGCTTTTAGAATTAGGAAGAATCTCATAAAACTTGCTTTTTGCAGATATGGAAACTGAGCCTAGAAAGATGAAGTTACTTGCCCAAGATTACATAGTTAGTTTAATTGTTCGGCTTGTAGCATTCTTCAGAAAGGCTGCTTTCAAGTCTATTTTCATCACTCCATGCTGAGTAAAAGAGAAAAAGGTCTACATCTTAAAACTTGTTTCAAAAAATGAAGTGAATAAAAGGAAAGTCTCTCTCTCTTTCTCTTTCTCTCTCTTTCTCTCTCTCTATCTCTCTCCTACCACCATTTTTCTTTTCTCTTTCCATCATCCAAATTGCTTAGGTAAGGTTTTTCCAAAGTGCAGCTGGGCATAACTTTCACATGATCATACTGTCATATTGCCAATTAATGTGGAGGTATCCACTGATCATGTGAATACCATGCCTGTTTATTTATAAATGTTGTAAATGATGAAAATGCAGCAACTGCAAAAAACTGCATACATTTCTGTGCATATTGTTATTTAATCACAGAATTTTAGGCATTTGGGAGCATTTATCTTTTGAAGGATTAGAAGTTTTAGGATGTGTAAAAATGGTAGAATCATGTACGAGAACTCTAAAAAGCCATAGAAGAAATGCTAATGAGGAAAGATCAAATGGACTATTAGACTTACCTGACACTCAGTGTTGAAGACAATGAAAATGAATAAAAAAATTAAATGATAAGAAAAATAATTAGAAACATTAAAAAGAGTGAAATGCAATGGATTGATCAAGCAATAAACAAGCTTAGGAGCATAATGTAGGAAATCCGTTAAAACTGTGAGCTTGAGAATGAAAGATTTTGAAAACAACCTTTAAGTATATTGAATAAATCCTCAATGCTATTAAGATGAAAAGATTTTCTGGGCCCACTGTCTGAAACAGCCACTCAGTAATAAAATCATTGTGTATGCATGTGAAGAAAATAATCCACAAAGTATATACTGTATATACTAAAGAACACAATTCAGCAATGATTTTCACATGCCAGTATGAAAAAAGAATCATGTGGAAATAGTCCAGGTCATTTTCAAATATTTGGTCAGGTAAACAAATACATCAATATTTCATTAATAGCTATTAAGTTCTGCTTAATGCATATGTTATACAGCGTATGGCTAAGTTATTGTTAATTCTCATATGGAGAAACAGAAACTCTGGTGAGTATTTGACAGAGCCACCAAGCTATTAGAATCCCACATTCTTGTATTCTGACCAAGTCTGGAGTGATCTGAGAGTAAGAAGAGCTGAAGGAGGGATAGCTGGACCTGAAATACAGGTCATTTAAAAATTTTAATTTCTTTCCTAGGGTTTTTGGTTCCTCTGTTGACCTCAGGATCAAGGCTGAGTTCAGAAGTCAAGTTTTAGGTGGAGCATTGATAAACCTGAGGATATATGAGAAGGTGGTGGGGGAGCAATCAGGATCATGGATGATCTAGTGACCAAAACATAGAAGGAAAGATTGAAAAGCTGTATTCATCATTCAATAGAGAATAATGGTGCTCCTGCAATATACCAATGACTGAACGGCACTCTGAGGATACAGTAGTGAGCAAGGCAGTAGAATGCCTTTCTTCACAGAGCTACATTTTAGTGGTAGAGACAGACAGTGAATAGATGATTTTAATGTAGTACATTAATATTTAGACTATGGATTAAGAGCAGAGTGCCATAGGAGGGATGCCTGATTCAGTTTTGTGAGAGGGGTGGTGGGGGACAAGTCTGAAAGGATGAGCAGAAATGATCCAGTTGTTGGGGAAAGAGGGCATTATAGGTAAAGGGCATGTATTAAGGTCCACGTAGGAGAACAAGATGGATGTGGGAACTGAAAGTAATTCAGGGTTTGATAGATATTGTGTGAAGGGAAAGGAATGATGAGTGATGAGCCTGGAGAAAGAAGCGTGGAACAGATAATAGGGGACTAACAGGATTTTAAAAGAAGCTACCTGAGATTTTCTTTTTTTTTTATTGTGGTGACATTGGTTAACAAAATTCAGTAGTTTCAAGTAGGAGATTTTTTTTAAAGAAGATGTTTCTGTTAAGGATATTTTTCAGGCTACTGTATTAATGGATTGGAGGAGGCAAGAATGAAGGCAGGAAGGTATCCAATGACACCAGAAATAATTCAAGGGAGAGGAAGTAATGGAAGTGAGAATGGAGAGGAATGGGCAGTTATTTGATGTATTAAGGAGATAGACTTTGAACAACTTGATGGTTGGTAAGATGACAGTCGATGTCTTCAAATATTCAAAAGACTGTACTTTGGAGGTTCCTATGGGCTCATGGCAGAAATGGGATTATTGGTTGGAATTGAGTTTGATAGTGGTTCAATGATCAAAGTGGGAAGAGTTAACTTTGGAGGCCATGGTGTCCTGATAATCACTGGACTCCATAGAGATTTCAAGAAGTTGGGACAAATGCCTGTCAGGGATGCTGCAGAGGCTGTTTCTACGTTGCACTTGGTCTAGGTGACTTTGCATGTCTACTCAAATCCTGAAATTCTGTCATTGTTGATATGACACCATGCAGCTTCCCCCAAGATTGTCTCCAGGCAAGCAATAAAGTCTTGATATTCACTAGCACTCTTGGCTTCTTGGTTCTGCACTTTTTGTCCTGAAATGGAGGTATTTAAACATAGACAGGAAGGGAGAGGGAACTAAGGTATTAAAACTTGCTTTTCTCTACCAAAGTCATTTCAAGCTTATGTTCTATGTCTGCCCAGAATGGTGATTCTAGGATGCAATGATGAAGTCAGGAATGAACCCAAATCTCTTAGCTTCTAATGCAGTGTACTCTGCCTGCTAGATTTATTGATTCCAAATGTTTTTTCCTGAACCCTTTACTCACTGAAAATAATAGAATAGTAAACAACTCAGTTATACTCAACTCTCCATCTCCTGTGTCATATATATTGTGTGAACAATTATTTTATTAGAGAGAGTATAATAGTGAACAGAGAAAGTGATTGTTGATGTAACTTTTTTCATGTTTACTGTTCTGGAATTAGATCATTAGAGTACAACGATCATTAACAATCTGATGCTGGTCCCATAGTCTAAAGTAGACCAAAGGACATTAGCAGCATATAATTCATGAAGTTTCTTTACTCTGGTATCCTCCAAATGTTGCTGAAACAACATAATGTAAACCAGATAAGACACTAAAGGAAATTCCACAGCAATTAAGCCACAGTGTGGATATATCAATTTAGACAATGAATCTCGATCCCAGGAAAAGCAAGTGCAATCATCTCTGGATCTAACTTGCATGTGGGGAGTGTGTGTGTTTGTGTGTGTGTGTGTGTGTTTCCCTAAAGATTCCCAAGTCTTCAACTCATCAACTCATGTTGTTTTTTTTGTTTTTGTTTTTTTTTAATTTTAGAAATATTGGGTCTATTCTCCCACAATTCATAAGAGTTGATTTTCCATATACTATTTGAAGCTACAAAGTTCTATGATGTTTATTTTTACTTGGGTATAAATATGTAGAGATTTTTTTGATATATCAACAAGCTTGCTAAAAGGGGAATATTCTATGGCAGAAATCTAAATTTTGGAGTTGTTACAATCTTTAACAATTTTTAGGAAACTGTCACTATGTTTGAATCTTCATAGGAAGCAGAATTTGCCTTTCATGTCAGGCAGGGACAAACTCTTTTCTCAGCCTCCTTCGCTGCCACTCTGCACACACAAGATCAAGTACACCTTAGAAGGTGCCCCAAACTCTGAAATAGGAGCTAGCGTAGACCAAGAAACATTCACTCTTGTAGCAGAGACAGGATAGCAAGATTGAATTTCCAAGGAAGCAGTGGCAATGAGGGTCATTGTGGCTTCCAGAACCCCCCACCAGGCTGGTGGTACCAGCTGCAGCAGCTAGAGCTCAAAGATGTCGGCAATGGCCACCTCACCAGTTCCTTGACCAGCTTTGGGATATTGTTCCTGCTTGCATTGTTTATGAGTCCGGTTGTCATCTTTTTTTGGTGATTAAGTGAACTACCCAATATTCTCATAATAAATTCAATTTCTGCTTCAAATCAACCAGAGCTGATTTCTGTTGCTGCAACTAATAATCTTAATCAAAAGAAGACAATGCAAAGGAATACTGTTCTCTCGTAATCTAATTCTAGAGTAGTAAGCATGAAAAAAGTTACAAAAATAGGTACTTTCTCTGTTCACTATTAAACTTTGATAAAATAATTGTTCACACAATGTATATGAAACAGGAGAAGAAGAGTTGAAGATAAACGAGTTGCTTGCTGTTCTGTTGCTTTCAATGAGCAAAGGGTTCAGGAAAAAAGATATGGTATGGAGACTAATTCATACAAAAGTATAAATTACTCGACTCTGACTAATTTGCATTTGGAAACAGGAACTTGTATTTCAACCAAATCTTTAACTAAAGCACAGTGAGAAGATATTTAGCACGTTAACTGGGCAAGTTATCTCATTCCATTTCAAATATCCTAGCTACTCACAAAGGAATTCTGTACAAGAACAAATATGAAGAGAGAGATGGTGATGTAGGGAGGAGCCTTTCAATTTCTTCAATTTCCTTTGCCAGAACTATCTCCAGAGAATAGCGTCCTTTGGTCTACTTTGGACTATGGGACGAGAGAGATTGTGAAACATTTAAATATCCTGCAATCTCCCTGCCACAAGAGAACACTGCGAAAGTTATTCTATTGACACCTTGACTGCTTAGGGTGAACTGTGGAGTTAAGGAAATTCTGTACTCACTGTTCTTTTTCAGATTAAGGCATTTGTTTTTCAATGCTTTTATTAGCTTGTTTAATAAGGATTTTGTCAACATTTACTAAAAAGTAATGTAAGAATTATTGTTCTATGTTTCTAGTTAGTCTTCTAGCCACAGGTTCATCATTTGTTTAAATAAGGGTTTTTGCCTTTACTGGGGCTGTTAATGTGTGACTAGATACTGGAAGAATGGGGTTCCTGGGATGAGGCAAACACATTTCAGAGTTTAATGGTTTCAGTCAAGGCAGAAACCATTAAATAAAGAGTCTTGAATAGAGCAAGGCACATGAATTTGGTAATTATGTTTCTCTCATAGGGGTCATTAACCCACATTTGATCTTTAAGTTTCTTCTAGTGAACTAATTAAAGAGAACTTTGATTTCTTTCATTCATTCAGCAAAAACTGTGTACCGAGCACTTGCAATGCACCAGATTCTATGTTAGGCCTCAAAGATTCAAGAATAAGATAAGACACAATCCCCTATGTCCAAGAGCTGAAGGCTCAATTCTGGAAAGGTGTTTAGGCTCATACATGCTTCAGGTATTTTTTAGTTACATGCACTAGAATAGCTTTAAATTCTTGCTACCATTGTAGGAATGCACTGGAAAGACTTCAGGGTTGTGCTCACTGTGGGGGAATTATTCATGTAATTCTCATTAATGCAAATGGCAAAGAGGTGTGTAAATTCACAGTGATCTAGCTGAGAAAACAAACACTCCTTCTTTGACTTCTGTTGTTTGTTTCTGTTTGTTCTGGGTTAGTCAGGGAAATAATCAGGAAAATTATACGTGTTCAATTGCCCGGTTGCTCCAGAACCCTTAGAGTATCTAATCACAGTTAATAATTAAAACAAAGCAAGGAGACTCAAATGCTGGATTTAAGTACTATCAAGAGAGAAAGAAACCATTTGAAGGGGAAAGTATGAGGAGTGCTTTGTAGTAGATAGATTTTTATAGACAGAAACATGGGCTATAAAGGGAGAACGTTCTTTTAAAATGGATGTGGATTATGGCAGATCAATCAATAGATATATATTAAGCTCCTACTGTGTCCCTAGCTCTGTGTTAGACTGTGTCGGAGACAAATGATATGTTTCACAGTCCATCAGGGGAGATAGAACCAACAAATCATATGCGATTGAAACAGAAGCTGGGACTGGTGGTTTGAAAATGGGACAGGATATTCAAAGTAAGAGCATTGATTGGAACTGCAGAACCTGTGGTCATAGGTCCTGATATCAGTTCTTCAGGTAATAGAAGCTATGCTGCAGCCACAAATAACCACCAAATTTCAGTGGCTTATAACAACAAAGGTAGGGGGCTCTTTTCATGTGTCCTTGTTTTGGGATCCAGGCTGACAGAGCAGCCACTATCTTGAACATTACGATACAAAGAAAGAGAAAGTTCTGTAACATCACAAACTGACAATCACTTGCTCCCTTTTACAACACACTAGCAAGACTTAGTCTTGTGGTCCCGTTCAACTATAAGAGAGACAGGAAACATAATCCTACTAAATGCCCAGAAAGCAGATAGCTGGAAATACTAGGTAAACAGTACTAATGACTATAACTCTAAGCTCACCATGCAGATTGTTCAAATGAGGTCACACAATTGAAAAATATCCATGTCCTTGTAGACGTACCCTGACCCAGACCACAAATATGTGGCCCCCACAGCACAATCACATCAAAAAATAATAATAATGTCACATCCTTAGAAAAGATAAACAAAAAGTGAGGTAGGAAAGGGTAGGAGCCTATTTCCATTACATCTCCAATGGAAATTAAAGAATGGCTCCTTTAATTTTAAGTATGTCTTAAATCTGGGTTGTTTAGACTTAAGTAGAACCAGATGTTGATCATTAGCCTTTCAGTCCAGGTCGAGCTCTACTGAGCTCACCCAAGCTTCTTTTTGTTGTCCTCCCTTTGAGTCATCCTCCTTGTCCTTAATCTTCCGATTCAAACTTCCGATTTCCTATGAGCATCAACTCGAATGAGAGCATGCCTAAATGATGGAAAACAAACAAAGGTGAGGCATGGTGACATCTAAAAGGGCCTTTAGAGAGCCTGTAGAAGAAATATGTTTCTGTCTATAGCACATACCCTCTGCATAATCACACAGAGCTCTTGGCTCTGCAGTCACTATTAGTCTGGCCTCTGCTTGACCATTTGCATGGATGTCGGGCCCATTCAAGCTGACTTCCAGAAATAGGAATATCTACACTTGAGGTGCATTCAAAGCTCTACCTCTTGCAATTCACGCCCCATTCAAGCTGATTTCCAGAAATAGGAATACCTACACTTGAAGTGCATTCAAAGCTCTACCTCTTGCAATTCAGAAAACTACAGCTTTGAAATGGCAGTTTTCCCAGCTCCTATTATCCCTGCTAAGGTTTCAAAATCTGAAGGATGTTTCAAGTCAGAGCTCAAGGTCAAGGTACCATATGCTCCTCTTTCTCAATAGTCTTTTCAAATACACTATATCATAAAATAAAAACAAAAACAGCCTTTATCCTATACATACCTTAGATAGTAGCTCATTCTT
>NW_006438906.1:3687197-3694523 GCF_000325575.1 Pteropus alecto
TTGCTACATGATTTAATTTTTCTCAAGGATCCCCACAAGAATGGTACATTTGTTAGAATTGATGAACCTGCACTGACATATTATAATCACCTAGAGTCCATAATTTACATTAGGGTTCACTCTTGGTGTTATATATTCTATGGGTTTTAACATACATGTGCACACACATGTGTGTATACAATGACATGTATCCATCATTGTAATATCATACAGAATAGTTTCACTGGCCTAAACTTCTTCTATGCTCTGCCTGTTCATCCTTCCTTTCCTGCCAACCCTTTGCAACCACTCCAATAGTTTTGCCTTTTCCAGAATGTCATACATTTGGGATCACACTGAACGTAGCTTTTTCAGATTGTTTTTGTTTTTTTTTACTTAGTGATATACAGTCTAGGTTTTTCTATGTCTTTTATGGATTGATAGCTCATTTCTTTTAAGCACTGAATAATAGTCCATCATCTGGATGTACCACAGTTTGTATGTGCATTCACCTACTGAAGGATATCTTTGTTGTTTCCAAGTTTTGGTAGTTAAGAATAGAGCTGCTATAAAGGTCTGTGTGCGTGTTTTTATATGTACATAATTTTCAACTCCTTTGAATAAATACCAAGGAGCATGATTGCTGGATTGGATGGTAGCTTTGAAAGAAGCCACTAAATTGTTTTCCAAAAGGGCTGTACCATTTTGCATTCCTAGCAGTAATGAATGAGGGTGTCTGTTGCCCCACATCCTGACCAGCATTTGTTATTGTCAATGTCTTGGATTTATGCCATTCTAATAGATGTGTTGAATGTTATTCTACACATTATTATTTTAATTTGCATTTTCCTGATGACATATGATGCGGAGCATCTTTTCATATGCTTATTTGTCACCTGTATGCCTTCTTTAGTGAGGTGTCTGTTAAGGTCTTTGGCACTATTCTAATTTTGAAAATTAGGTATTCTAAGTGTTAATTGTTAATGTATAGAAATGCAATTGTTGTTCATATATTGAACTTACATCCAGAAACTAAAATCTGCTAAAATCTCTAGTTAATTCTAATATGTTCTCTGTAGACTCTTTTGAGTTTTTTATGTAGACAATTACAAGTAAATAGTGACAGTTTTGTTTGCTTGTTTCCAATTAGTATATGTTTATATTTTTCTCTTTTCCTGCTGTGCTGGCTAGAGACTCCAAGAAAATATTGAAGAGAAGCAGTCATTAGCTTACTTCTGATAGGAAAGAGAATAATTTTAATATTTTACTATTGCCTATAATATTTGTGGTAGGTAAATATTATCAGAATAGGGAAATTTTCCTTTCTTCCCACTTTAACATTTCTCTTATGAATTAATGTTAATTTCTGAATGCCTTTGTGTTTATTGAGATCATATTTTCTTTTTTTTAATCTTTTCATGTGGTACATTATAATAATGACTTGTATATGTCAAATCAAACCTAAATTTCTGGAATAAATCAACTTAGTCACAGTATATTATTTATAAATTGTGAAATTCAGCTTGATAATATTTTTGTTTATACTTTTGCATCACTGTTCTCGAATGAGATAGGTTAATAATTATCCTTTCCTGTACTATCCATGTATTATTTTGCTATCATGAGTATTAAGATTCATGAGTGTGTATATTCATGAGTGAAAAATAAACACTGACCATTAACTATGATTATGGATGATTAATTAAATTAAAGGTGGTTGTGTTTTATTAATAATTTTCTGCATTTTTTACTTTTCCGCAGTGGGAGAAGATTATGATCACAAATCATTCATGCAAACAGACATAATCACAGACACACACATACAGCCTAACACAAGGTTTGACTGTTGATCCCAAGACATAAATTGTCTGCACTTTGTCTGGACTGTAGGGTGCTCTCAGGTGTGGAGAATAAAGACTGGCAGGCAAAGTCCTTTGAGAATCCTCAAAACTAATGTAGAAAGCTAGATGTATTATGTAAGGAAAATGCAGTAAACTTGGAGGCCCAGGTCTGAACATGCTGTAACAAGCTATGTGATCTTGGGCCAGTTCATCTAACTCATCTGAGCTTTAATTTTCTCACTTATAGAATGAGAAAAATAATTCATACTTATGCTTACTCATACAGTTGTTGCATTTTGTAAGCACAGTGAATGTGAAAGTGCTTTATAACTAGGCTTCACACACATCATATGTATATGAATATGTATACATATATATACATTGTGTGTGTAGATAGATCGAGTCAAAAGAAAATAATTTAACTCATTTCCCGTTGCCCCCAAAATACTCACCAGTGGCACTTGCGACTACAGTGTTTACCCCGAGATAACTCATGGATGACAGTCCTAACCTTACCCCCAAAGTTTGCCACGAAATATCTTGCTTTTATTGTCTTTGCATTGATTTAGTATAACAATCATCTTTTAAAAACAAATGACATCATTCTATTTACAGCATTCTGTGGTATTTCTATTTATGAAATATAGTAATTCTCAATGGTTGCAAATGTCAAATTCTAGGAAACGCAGCATTCCTACACATGATGTTAACATCGTTCTTGAACAGTTGTTAGCCGAAGATGCATTTGATGAATCCGATTTATGTATACATTTCTGTTACATTAGGATTAAAGACAAGTTCTGTTTAGAAGTAACTCCAAGAACAGTTTGTTATATTTATTTTCACATTGCAAACTGGTCAAATTTGCTTCAGCCTCAAAGAGCATGTTTACGTAAAATTAATTAATGCCGGCAGCGAGCTGCACTTTTTTTTTCTAAATGAGAAATGGTTTAAGGGATTCAAATGGAGGTTGGTAAGTCTTTATCCAATTGATTCTTTGATTCAGGGAGCATCTGAAGATCTGGTGACACTCCAGCAGAATCAGGGTCAGAGTTTTCTAGGCTAGGAAAAATTGAGTCCTCGTCCTTATCGGTTTGACTTAGGCAGCAACTTTAACTGAGACTCATGGTTGGGGTCATTCTTATTTTGTACAACTGGTTCACTAACCAACCACCAAAACAATATTTTCCAAGAACTGTTTATGTAATTCTTGCAGTTTATTGACCAGTCAAAGTTCATAAGGTAGAAGAGGTAGTTGGCAAAAGGAAAGAAAAGGGGGTAAGGTAGAAGGTAAGAGGAAACTAGCAATTTTCTAGTATGTTTGTTTTGGTCCTTTTCCAATAAACAGATAAAGATAAGTAGATATAGATTGATAGGTAAGATGATATAGAAAGTAAAACAAGAACAAAATTAACATATAAGTCAGTATTCACATCATACATTACAACCCTCCATACCCACCTATCTTACTATAGCTCCTAGAGAGAAGAATAGACGTTTCTGGATAGCATTTGTTGTAGAAATTATATGCAATGGTAAAGGAACAACAATAACAACCATAGCCAAAGATGGTAAAGACTTTTAGTTGATCTTACAAAAAAAAAAAAAAAAAAAAAAGGCAGTGGTAGGGGAGAGACACCCGTTGTTAGGAATGAAATAGGAGAGTTTCAAGGTTTTGGGGAACAATCATTACTGTGAATGATTTTGAGAAGGCGGAGATGGGGAGAGATAAAATTATAAAAATGGTATTCTGTGCATAAAATCAATAGAATAAGGAAAGATTTGAAGTGTTTAAGTTACTTTTTGTCTACCAAATTTCTTTTAATATGATATCATCCTGAGACTGGACCACATGGAGCCCCAGTTAAATTTAGGTTATTCATAAAATATTTGCTTTGGGCGTAGAAAGCTTGAACAAAACACAGTGTATAAATTTACTGATTTTTCTTTTCTTACCTGAAACATTAGGTAGATATTGATCTGAGATATAAAGACACAAGAAGAGACAAGTCTCACTGAATTATTCCCATTGGTCATTCTTGTTCTTCAAAGCAGAGTTATTCAGTACAAATACAAGATAAGAATTTTCCCCTGATCTCCCATCAGTTCTGTAGAAACCCTCCTCTGTTGTCCAAACCTTATCAAGATAACTCTTATTCAGGTTTTTTAATATCACTACTTGCTCAAGTGTTCTACTTTTACTCAATGTCCCCCCAACCCCTCATATTCTCTTCCTCCCACAGAAGAAAGATATCAAACTTTAAGATGCTAACAGAAGAGAAAGACATGGAGAGAACAGGGTTTGAGAATGCTGAGCAATTACAAGATGGGATGGTATAGCAGACTCTGTCTCTGTCCTGCTTGTATAACTTTGGCGCACACCATTCTGGTGCTTACACACAACCTCTACTGCCAATCTGCAACTTGCCACATGAGGGCTTTCTCTGGACCTCAGATGGGAAGGGCTAGAAGAGCTGGATAGTTAATGCCTCCGAGAATAGCCGAGTCAACGATAGATGGGGGTTGGTGGCTAGAAAATTCCAGTCTTCTTGCTCTTTGTTGAGATTAACTCAAAATTTCTACTCTCTGTAAGTGTCCTCACTGGGTTGAGCCTCAGTTGTCCTATTGCTAATTTGCTTGACAATACTCTCTTTTTCATTGCCCTATTCCCTTAACAGAGCTTTCTTGGATCATCTCCTAAATAAGACAGTTGCACTTATATTCTGGTGTTAGGGTCTACTTCTGGGGACAGCCACCTTGAGATAGGTGGTTATGGAAGGCATTGGAAAGGGGAATAAGAACATCAAAGACAAATAGTCTCTAATTCTGTGTTGTGCCTCAGTTCAGACCTTCTCTTTCTCCCATATTCTTTTCCAGTGGTGAGGTTTTTCAAGCACTGCACTGTTGTTCTGTATAAGCAAGTTGAAATAAAAACAAAGAATAACTGCATGATGAGCATCTAATGAATGACATGTTGTATTTAAAAAAAGGAAGACTTAGAGGAAAGTTTGTGCTTTCTATAGCATTCTGAGAATAAAAATCTATTTCTGATTGATTTCTTTCTTAACCTTCCATCTTCTCCTCAAAACCCCCTTCCCCCACTCAAATAATCTAGGCAGTTATCTACCTCAGGTTTCAGGCAATGTGCCTTTGACCTGGATTGTCTTCCAGAAAACCTTGACAAGAGATGCATTTTTAAAGATTTTGTACTATGTCAGCACTATATTTAGTGTTCCAATAGTCTGTCAGAGATTCTTCTTTTAGAGTTTTGAAGATAACAGTCAGAAAATGAATAGTTAAGAGACTGCACATGACAGTTAATGTCCAATACTTTGAAGCCCCAGAGATGGTGAATGATTTCTAACGATTGCTGGAAATTATATTAGTGGGATGTCTTTATATGTATAAAAAAAATAGTATTCTTTTGAACCTCACTGTTTTGGGGGTATGCAATTTTTTTGAATTACCTTGGGCCTAAGTTTACCTCACTTACATTTTCTAAAAAAATTAGAAAAGGAATATATATACCCAGATTTCAGGGTGCACAATTCACCATTAACTCTACGTGCAGGTAGAATTTAAAACTGGTGCCATAATAATCATTTTCTGAGGATACCCACAGCTGCCCTTCTAGTACTTCTCTCTCTCTACCAGCTCAATATCATTACCTTGTACTCTCCATTTGTTTCTCTCTCCTCTTTGAATAATGGGCTTTTCTAAGGACATGGCTATATCTTAGTCTTCAGATTCTAGACAATAACAACTACATAGTCTATGCTCAGTAAGTGGTTGTTGCGTTGAATTTTGAAGATTTTCATGTACCCATCTGAAAGCAAACTGTTAATATGCTAATTGTAAATGACTTTGACCTTTTTATGAAAGCAACTGGCCATAGATTTTGGCTTTTCCAAACTTTGTTATTTTTTAGTTGATGTAGTTGATATCAAAAACTATAGTTCTTAAGTTCTTAGTAATTATTCTATAATTTGGACTATTACTATTTCATATTATCCTTCTATCTCTTTTTATATTTAATAGTATTTTACTATATTTCCAAAGAAAGAAATGTTTGGAAGGCCAAAAGGAATTAAAATGGAAAATAAAGTGATGATTAAAGTTGCAAGAAAGGAAGAAGAGAATTTCAAGGAAACCATAATGCATATTTGTGAAAGTTTGCGTGAATTCAGTTCTATTTCGTCAACATTAACTTAGTGCTTACTATTAAAGAACAAATATTCTGAGAGATTAAAAGGTTAATAATAGTTCTCTAAAAACTTTAAAAAGTGATCATCTTTGCATAGCATGACAATTGATGGGGGCAGGCTTTTGGAAATATCATGTTTAAAAATGATACTATATTTGGAAAAAATATTGTATATTTGTATTTATATAATGTAAATAGGAGATAAGCAAATAGAAACTTAAGAAGAATCAAGAACTGGGAGATGGAATTAGGAAGGAAGTTTGCTTTTTCTTTTATATCCTTCCCTTTGCAATTCTTATGAGTATATGCATTGTTTTGATAATAAATATGCTTTTAAAAGTAGAATAAATAATTCTCAGTCCTCAGAGAACTTAAAATGACTTCATAGTATTACCTCTGGGGTGATGTGAAATCCGGCGTCACCCCAGTGGCATGGAGGAGGAGGACAGTGGTATTGTGTCTTCCATTGGTTCTTCCCCTCTGACACAGCAAAAAATTACAGGTCTGTGAGATTTAGAAAAAGTAAGATTTATTGAAATATATTTTAGGAGGAGACGGCCACACTAAGGAAGGCTTGCAGCCCTGTGGAATTTGGGAGGTGAAGAGATAAGACAGAGTATGCCCCAAGGGAGGATTGGGTTTTTGGCAAGGAGAGCTGTAACCACGCAGAAGTGACTGAAGTGGGAAGGTCTGTTTATATTCGGGCTCTGATAGGTGGTTCCAAAAGCCTTTCTAGGTGATTGGCAAGTGAGGTCATTTTGATTGACATTGGGCGGCTATGTAACTCTTTGCCTAGTGCACATGTGTGTACCCAGAAATTTACTACCATTGGAGTGTTTTTTGGGTGGTTTCTAGTCTGGGCCCCTATTCCTTTGTTCCCCCTGTCACTGAGATCTGACTAGCTCCCTAACGATAGAACATTAATGTATGATAGATACTATAGAAGATCATTTCCAAAGATAGCTGCCATTAATTTCTTCTTCCTGTATGTCCCTGCGGCTCCTTTCATCAAGAGGTGGAGCCGATTTTTCATACATTTGTGACTTGTGATGAACATCATGCTGTGCCAGATACCTAGCACACATAGTAGGGTCTCAGTAAATATTAATTCTCATTCTTCCCTCCACTCCTTGTGTTATGGAAGCAAAGCAGCCTTCCTATTCATGTCAAAAACAGAATTAGTGAAAGGAAAAAAGAGGACTAACTGGAAAGAGAGAAGACTCAGAGGGGCTTGAAAAATCTCAAACTAGTAAATAAACCAGTGAAGACTGGGCCTTGTGTAGAACATAGATTTGCTGGTCA
>NW_006438906.1:3694585-3705636 GCF_000325575.1 Pteropus alecto
ATCTTATTTTTCTGAGACAGCAAATACTTAATACCCCACACCCCACTCACCACTCCTGTCTTACAGCTCTCCCTCTTTGATTTATTTTTTTTAATCTATTCCCAGCTACCTAAGATGCAAAAGAAAATGAGGAGCAGTCCACTACAGGGACATGTGCACGCCTGCATTCTAGAGCTTGTGGCTGAAGGCTCAAATGCCAGAATCACTACATTATTTAGTTTTGTTGGGTGAAGGGAGATCCTCATATAAGAGCTGTTAAGTTTTTCAGGGTACAACTGATGAACACAAAGATCTGTGAATTTTCAATCACTTGCCCTTCAAGGATAGGAGCCTCATGCAGTATCTCCAGTGACACAGAGGCCAGGGGAGTCATGCATATGAGGACAATCTCTTATTCTGAAGAAATAAAGTATATTCATAGGGATAGATATAGGGACCCAAGCAAAGATTATAATCTCTCTTGGCATGTGGCATGCTGGCTTAGAGTCCTGGGTCTATTTTTTTAGAGCTGTAGGATCCCACTCAAAATATTTGATTTTTGAACTCCAATTTCTTCATCTGAAGAATGGGGATAATATCTGCCATACAGTTCTTGGTGAGTGTTAAATTTTTAAAAATGTAGGGTAAGTATCTGGCACAAGGTAGGTACTCTACATATATTTGTAAGACAAAGAAAGTTATGTGAGTGGTACTCAGTAAGTACTGTCTCCCCAGGGAGAGCAAAGAGCAGGGAGGGGAAGGGAAGAGGAAGATGTGTTCCTATCATTATTCATTCAGGCCCCAGGGGCATACCAAAAGTCTATAGGATCCAAGCAAATCAAGTAAGTGAGACTCAAGTTCTTTGACACATTTCATATTGACAGGTGGTGGCTATGTCCCTTCTATGTGAATCTGAATGGGCTTATGAATGCTCCAGCCAACAGAGTATGACTTCTGAAGCTAGGTTCTAAAAGACCATGCAGTTCTGCCTCGTTCTCTTAAGATGCTTGCTGTGGAGGATTGGAGCAGAGTAGGGGATTGAGGAGCAGCCAAAATGTGAGAAATTCCACTCTCCTCAGTTGCCATGCTGCAGAAGCTACCAGTGGTACTCCAGTCTACAGCTTCAGCTAGGCCCCCAGCCAACAACGCCTGCATCAACTGTAACCCTGTAAGTGGCCATCTTAGTTGGGCCTCTAGCCCAATCAAATCTTCAGAGACTGCAGCTAAGTAAAATCATGAACTAAATAAAATGTTTTTTTTTTCAACCACTGCCCTTTAGGGGAAATTTGTCACTCAACAATAGATGTCACCAGAATAGCCAGGTACCTGGGCCCATGTTGAATTGGAGAATTGGACAAACTTTACTGGCCAGCTGTGTAACGAAGAGAAGTTAGAGCCAGAATTTTGTGAAATCTCCAAATGTTTTAGGTATCAGTGACTAGTTAATAATTTTTGAAAACACCATGTGCATTACACCAAAGCCGCCTATGTGCTAAGGCCTGTGAGCTGCCAGTTTGCCATATCTGTTGTCCCTAGAAATAAGCAAGAGTTTGCTCGCCCCATCCAATGCCTTCCTGTAAACTGTGGCTATCAGCCCTAGCCCGTGGCCTCAGGCCCAGCAGGATGTTTCCCTATAACATATTACCATATGAAAAGCCAGTGTTTGTACATTCCCACATCTAAGCCAAACAAATTCCCTCTTGTTTCACTAGTGATTGAAACTTTGACCCATTTAAGCCTGACAGCAAAATAGCCATTAGCAGAGGGTGTTGTTAGTGGTGTTTTGAATGGGAGGGAATGAAAGAAGTTGGAGAAAGAAGGATGAAAGAAGTGATAAAGGGAAACTTCTTGAATGACAAAACTTCACCAGTTTTCCTTGACATTAATTTAAAGGAAAGAGAATGAAAACAAAAATCTTGGTAAATTGTTAAATGTTTTGAAAAGACAGCCCTGGCTTTTGCTGAGGATATTTTGCTCTGAGCATTTAGGGCATTTACTTTTAACTATGGAGGAAAGAATTGCAAATCATCCTTTGTCAACTTCTTGGATACATCTTCAGGATGGAGGAGGCAGAAGACAGCTACTGAACTGATACAGATGTGCCCAGTGCCAAGGACCTTTGTTGCCTATGGATGGGGCTCCTAAGTAGTGGGAACAGATGGCCATGGCAAAGCCAAAGTATGTGCAGTCATGGAGGGACAAGGGTGGCGCCCAGTTGGGGACAGGTTTACAAAGAATAGCAGAAGTGTCATTGGCCACAAGTCAGGCATTAGGGGTGTCTGTGGCCTCAGTCTCAATGAAGAGAATGAATAAATATATGAATATTCCCTGAGGGGCTTCTATCTCAAAAAATTTTTCTACAGTTTATTAAAAGATTATAAATGCTTTAATCTGTACATCAAACTTATTTTTGAATGGTGCTGTTGATGTAAGAAATGTCCATACCTGTAGAGAACTTTAATGACTTTAATGACTTGAGGACAATTGCCAGGAAGCAAAAATCTCAACGAATTGAGGAAATGCTCCGGAGAATGTCAGTTTTGCAGCTTATTTTACAAATTAGAATCAAAGGAGAAGATGTAAGAAGATTTCATTGGTGGTAGATTAAGGGGGAGAGAGAAAGCAAACCAGGGAAACCTCTAGGACTGGATAAAAAGTAAAATGGAGGGATACATACTTCTTTTACATTGGTGGGTACAGGAGAGTTAATATTAACATTTACAGCACATAGAGATGGTATGTGGGGGACAAGATAACCAAGAGGGATTCTGCACTCTCATGGTCTGGAAAAAAAGGATGACTCTGACATTCCAAGGGTGTGTTATCTTAGAAGTGAAGAAAAGACAATAAACAGGCTCCCTTTGTCAAGAAAGCTACAGGCCCATCCTGTGACTAACTGCCACGACCTGCTTTAAGTCAGAAATTTTTATATTCAGACCATTCTATGTGGTTGGTCACTTTCGGTCTCTGAGTTTATAGGGACCGCCATACTGGCCTTCCCTGAGCTTGTCAGATTCAGTACGTGGCCTTTATTTTCATCCACACTACAAAGGGCAAATAGTGAAATGTCTCTCTCCAAGCCCAGTACCCTTCTCTTTCTATGTAATTAGTATAATCTACTTCTTGTGTACCTTTCCAGAGATATTTATGAATATACACAATATATAAATTATATTTTTTAGTCAGGTGGAGGCATATTATATGCACTGTCCTATGTTTGTTTACCTGTTTTCACATGACTGTATGACCTAAACAGCATCCCATATTTTCATAGCTTTTCATGTGTGTGCCCTCATTCTTTCCTACTGCTGCACAGTATTTGGTTTTATAGGTACATCATAATTAATTTAACTAGTTCTCTATTGATGGGCAAGTGTACTGGCTCTATGGCAATTTTCTTTTGAAATAATTTAGAGTAAATTCTGTGATATGTGTATTAGCAAAATCTGGTAAATGCCTTGAGAAGTGATTAGTCAACATTTGTCATAGCCTGACTAACAATCAGCATTTCAAGGGTGACTGCTTAGTAATTTAAATATTCTTACTGAAATCTACACCAGAAGGTTTGTTAATTAGTATAAGGGATAAAATGAGTAGAGTTCAAAATAGGTGATTGGTTAGGAAGATTATATATACCTCATGGTCCTTGAATGAATAAAGTAAAGATATCTCTAATAAGCCATCTACTGCCACTGGTGCAACCCTCAAGATCCAAGGGTGGCCCCCTGGTTTGGTCCTTCATTCACAGAGACCAAAAACCTGGCCAGGCCTTCTCTCTGAATATCTCAGTCTCTGCTCTTAGAAGCCTTCAGGGCAGAAAACAGACATCTTCAGCTATACAACGTGTTGTGTGTCTACGTGTTGACTCTGCATGCTAGTAAATGTATACTTGGTGAAATTTGGCCTGAGAATTTCTTTCATTATAACGTAGCACCTGGAAGAGAAATTGTGAGGTAGGGGACATATAGGTCCCATCCACCTCTAATAGCTAGAGGCTAACAAGTTATCGAAAGGGCCCAAATTGGCTTAGGATAATTACAAGTTACTGAGGGCCCAAATTGGCTTAGGATCATTTGAAACAGAAACATTTGAGTCATTTCTAATCTTATATTATTACAAATAGTTCTCTAATGAATAATTCTATACACAGTCATTGCGTACATGTGAATAACTTAAATTGATAATTTTAATTTACGAAGCCTTCTTTCTGTGAGACACAGGGTGACTCCAACTGACCATGTGTGTTGTAAAATGTATAGCATATAAATTGGAGGAAGAAAAAGAGAACTGTGTTATCATTTCAAATTATCCCAATTGTATTACATATTGTACGCAGAGTCCTCAAACTAACTTCCCAGCCATTCTTAGTAAAAATTCATCTCAGAAAAGGTCATGCTGCATGCTATCATTTTATAAGTCCTTATTCATATTCATCAAATTCTCTAAAAAAAAAAAAAAACAGAATAAAAAACAAAACAAAAAACTCCTCTGGGATATTATACTCTTTTTACAGATAAAACATGGCAGATATTTTTAGGTCTAAAGATTTAACCATGATCACAAGGCTTAGAATATGGTTGCCTGGAGCCCAGAATCATTTATTCAGCAAACATTTATTGAGCATTGTGGCAGAAGCTAGCTAGATGCCAATCTGTTTCCCATTTTTTCTGGGCTCCCAGGTAGACTAGTTTCCTAGACTCTCTTGTGGTTAGATATGTACATGTGATTACATTCTGACCAATGGAACATGGGTGGAATTATGTAAGCCATTTTCAGGGCTGGCTCAGAAATACTTCCATGAGATCTTCTGCTGCTTGAAGATGCCTAGGACAACTGTCATGGTTGATGGATGGCAAAACCTCTGTCAGCCTGGATCTCTGACTCACCATCCCAGGAAGAAGTAAACTTTTATTACATTAACCCACTGAAGTTCCCAAATTTTCCTGTTATAACAGTCAGTATTACTTTGATATAAACTTCTATAGTGTGATTCACTTTGTACCAAGCACCATATCTCGAGACTTGAGAATTGTTGTGTTCTCCATTGGACTGTAGTTGCCTCCAGCCTCAAGAATTATGAAAGAGATTGTCAGAGGCTCTTGAAATCTGGCGTATAACTGGCTGAAATGGGAGATTAATTCCAGGTCACTAAAAACTAATTCTTTGATTTGGGCCCTATACCTACTTTATACTTAAAACTCCCTAAAGTTATACTAAAATCTGAAGGGAGGAAACATTTAAATTATAGCAATACCTGAGTTACAGTATAAGCATAAACCTGAATGTTTGACTGCCTTACTGTCTGCTTGTCTGACTGTCTAATTGTCTAACTGACTTACTGACTTACTGACTGACTGACTGACTGACTGTCAGACTAGCCAACTCTCTGCCTGCTTGGTTGGCTGACTGAATGTCTGAATGATGGGCTGACTGACTGACTGACGTCTGATTGCATCTTTGACTGAATATCTGACTAATTCTGTGACTGACTGACTAACTGAATATGTGACTAACTGATGGGCTGGCTGACTGGTCTGGATAACTACATAAGGAATATTTTGCAGATGGACTTGAGGCAGCTGATGGAGGTTGAAGTCTTCCTTCTAAGAGCTAAGCTGTCAATTTACTGGTCATCCTTTATTTTTCCAATAAGAAGCCAACCAGCCTTGTGAAAAATAAATACCACTAAAGGAAATGTAATTCATAAATCTATATAACAATTTATGATATTTGCAGAAGCCTGACCAAACAAAAACAAAACAATTTTTATAAACCCCCAAATACCCTCAAATCAAATCTCAGAGCTCAGTCAGCTTCTCTCAGCTGCAAACAGGACCCCTCTGGGGGCAAAAGTATGATACAGGAAAACTTCCTTATGAGCTTTTTCTCTGGTGGTGACCCTTTCTCTCTTTTAAGCTGGTCAGGGCTTTGCTCCCTTCACCTCTTTCCTCTCTCAAAACAGAGAGATATCTGATAACCAGTCATTGGCACTTGTTGACTGATTGACTGATTATATTTTGACTGGAGCTCATATTCATCAGCACCTTGTCTGAAATAGCCCTGTGAAGTTTAAGCCTTTTAGTTATAATTATGGGATGAAAGGTGTCCCACTCAAGTTAAAGAATTTCAGGCATCAGCAAACAGGAAGGGAGAGGTGAAGTTCTACTCAGACATCTCTGAATGTGGTTCTGATTTGTCCTCTTTTTTGAGGTGTTTTTTCCCACAAGAAACCTTTGGTGCTACTGTGGAGTCTAATGCAGTGGCTGGCAGAGATAAAGTTGCTGAAGGCCTAACCCAAGGATTGTTTGGATTAGAACCCTGGCTTCCTCTAGAACCTTCTAGACCTTGTTCCTCCTACCTTTTCTACTTGACCATAGAAAGACCTTGTTCCTTATCACCTCAACCAAATTAATCACCCTAGGTCATCTGTTCCAAGTCTCTAAGACACATTATTTAGCCATTCTGGGGCATTTTAATAGTTTAGTGATAATTTATTTATCTATTTTTCTACCATAAGCCCCTTTGTCTGCTAATCTAAAAACATTTTGGCCAATAATATCTCTACCTCAGGTTAAGAAGTTTCTAACAAAGACAAAAAAGTGTCATTAATTAGAGCTTATTCATTAATTAGAGTTTGAGGGCATGATTAACAAGGAGGCTTGGGAATGAGAATTCTAGCTTTGAAGGAGGGTGTATCTTATGATGGGTATTATCCTCATATTATCTATGAGGACATTCATTCTCAGCTCTGTCTTGTAACTTTCCCAAGGACACCTAGCTGGTAAGTTATGGAGCCAATATTTGAGCCCGGTTCTGCCTGACTTCCAAGTCATTCTTTTTCCATTACAGCACAGCAGAAATAAACGGTTTTATTTTCCAGGACTTCTGTATCTGTGGCAACACAAACAGATAGCTATTATTTGTAACACTGGGCTGAACTCTACAGGACTTATTTAAAGATAGGCGATGAGTATCGCCATTTTTAATATCTCATTGTCTTTCAATTTTTTCTCAGTCCAAAATTTTTAAGAAAAGGATTTTCAATAATTTCTTGATTATAAATGTCCTTACTCTTTTCAGAGGCCAACAAAATAAATGCAAACCGGATGGAGTGGGTTGGGTTACTTTTAAAGCAGTAATTATTAATGTAAAAACGAATGAGAAACAGGTCTTTTATGAAACAAAAAACACTAACTCTTGTCTTTGTCTTGACATATATCATAGAAAGTAGGTTAAAAGTTTATAATAATACACTTTGGTTATCTGTTCAATTTTAAATCCAGGATCGATAAGGCTTATCAGAGCATTTTTATGACTTTAGGGAGGTTATCACCATCTTAATATAGTGATGAAGACAAAAGCCAGACCTCAAGAGAGGTCAGAACTGAGCAATCAAATTAACATCTGTTAGGAATGACTTGGTCCAGTCTTCAAGGTCAACATATTCACAGATGTCAAAGTGTCTGAATGGAGAGATGATAATCATTGACCCTAAAACCTTCTGGGGCTTGGCAGGCAGCTGTGGGGGAGATAAGGAGCTTTCTGTTGAGATAGCAAATACATGTTTGAATGTATACTTTCTTATTTTCCTTTTGTGAAATAGGAGGAAATTCCAAAACCAAGTCTTAGTTAACCCTGGTCCTGCTGGATGGAGATAAAGCAGATCATGAGGTCCTCTTCTCCTATACCATTTTTTTCCAGAATGATAATTCTGAGTCCCTGACAGATACTAGTTTCATGTTCTTTCTTTTACACATTATTCCAAAGAGGAAGCAAACTAGTGAAGCAAACTAGTTAACTGAAATGTGATAAACTTTTGATGGTAAGAATACCATCAATATGACAAAGGAGATAAACTGAACTGGAAGTTGGGGAACTCATGGGGATTCTTAAAGAAGTTCTGATTTATTGAGTGTGAAAGGCAGGGCCCTATGAAACTTTTCTGTGGAAAAATCAACCCATATTTTACTTATTTGTAAAATGTTGGTGCCAACTAAGACTGGTAACTTGATTTTGTGCCAGTCCAGACTGACTTGACTTAAATGTGATGTATGACCAAAGGTCATGTAGTGATGGCCCCATCTACACACTGGCCACAAAATGATGAGATTGTGGAATGCAATTAGATGCTATAGTTTAGCTATGTGATCGATAGCACAAAAGTTACACTGCTGCCTAAGTATAAAAATGATCCATAGCAAAGGAGAAAAAAATAATTGTAATCAGCAAAAAATAATTGGCAATATCTCTAAGACTTTGCCAGACTCTTGCTGGTCTACCTGGAAGAAACAGCATGGAGTAGTAGAACGAGCACTAAGGATGGGTAGGATGGAAGACCCAGATTCAAGTACTAACTCTGTCACTTACTATACTATCTTGGAAAACTTACCTAACTCTTTGCATTCCTAGTTATTTATAACATTTTTATCAGGAGTCCTATAGGCATTCTTCTGAGGGAAATGCCATTCAAAATAGAATTTTTAAGAAAAAGATACTTGGGTAATCTCTCAGTCATTAGCCTATAAGTTATCCATAGGTAGATTTTCTACTAGACTTTTAACCTGAATTGGTTTCTTCTCTTGTTACTGGAATACTTCTAAGGAAGTTTCCTCGGCCAAACAACCAGTATGTTTATGGGAATAAATAGTTAACTGAATTTTCATGCTCTCACTCTTAAAAGAGAAAAAGCACACCTTCTAAACTGTATGAGGAGAACTTCCCCCACTCCACCCCCCAGTGGCCTCTCTTATCCTGAAGTTAAGCATTCCTTGTCCTACAAAAATTCATTAAAGGCCTTCTGCTGCCAATGCATATCACCACAGCCTCCAATAACAACGAAGATGATAACAGTGTTAATAACAACATTGGGGCTAGTGTGACATGGCCTCTGGCCCTCCAGCAAACTGACTTTTGATTTTACAGAAAGACATTGTCTTCCTTTAAACCCATTTTTCAAAACTGCATAAAAGACGTTGGCCATTGTATTGATGAGATGGATATCTATTTCATGATGGGATTAGAAGCTATCCTAAGTTTTGATAAATGTGAGTAATATCTTTGGCAAACATGTTTATTAGAAAAATCTCTATAAACTTTCACTTATAAGAAAATACTACAATTCTTGGTATAAATGCCTTTTGTTAATTAGAAACCCAATATTTTTCTTAAATTGTTGAATTAAAAATAAGAATTAGATTAAATAATCAGATTGGTTTCACACTCAAGAAATGATAGTGTTGTGTTACATTTTCCTCTCTACTCTGTTTTTTCTGTCATGTGTTTCCCTACTTTCATATTCGCAGATATCAAAAAGGAGTAACCTCATTTGTAAGAACATCTACTATATTATGCAAAATAACAGAGTAAAGAAGGGACTAATCCATTGAACATCGATGCCAGTTTCTTTGGTGTCAGGATCAATTTCCTTACCTGTAAAATGTCTCAAGATAATAATAGTTCATGCATTTTCAAGTTAGTGTGAACATTACGGTCATATAAATGAATATAGTAAGTCAAGTGTATCCTAAGGGCAGACTCTCACTTCCTGCACTATTCCCAGTATTCTGAGTTGCCCAGTGCTCCCATCTTTCCTTTTGTCTAAGGACAAAGTCCCTTATTAAAGAATAGCTGCATAAACTCTTTCTCACTAACTGGTAAATGACTTAAAACTTCTGAAAGTAAATTGTTTTAGGAAGATTCATATTTGGTTGGGATGAAATCCTTAAGAATGATACTTAAAAATGATCATTTCAGGAGTGAGACACCTAGTAGGAGCAGATTCCTTTTGGGGAAGAATGAGGAGTGGGTAGAGTCAGCTTCTTCTGACAACTCATCATGATCTTCCTCATCTATGGAGAAGGAGGGCAGTGGCTGTGAGGTGTGTGTTGTGCGAGCTCTCTCTGTCTTGGAGAAAACAAGGGCGTGCATGTTCCCTTGGAGATGCTTCACAGCTCATCCATGAGAGGGCACTGGTGCTCTAGATAGCCACTCTAAGAGTCTTGTCTGAAGAGAGACATTCATCCTGGTTAGCCACTTGTACCACATCTGTGGTTTGTGTTTGATTGAAGTTGTGTGTATGTGTGTGTATACATATCTTTAGGAGTTTTGTCCTTTGCCCAGCTTAATATGTCTGTGGTTTTCAGTCTCTGGCTGCCAACCGTTAAACCAACTGCTTATGTGTGAAAGATCTGATCATAGGGTATAATGGGTATTTTTTAAATTAGGGCAACTAGTCTGTGATTCAGGATTAAAATAGAACGGGGCACCAGGACCCTTAGGGATTACTCCAGAGGAAGGATTAGGGCCCCTCCCAGTGAAAGGAAGGAAGGTGTATGTAGGAAGAAAAAGAGAGCAGGTAAATTCCAGTGAAATGGATGATGTCCTGCACACCTCACCCTGAATTGAAAAATATTTTTTGCCATAGGGGTTAAAGATAGCCAAAGGCCCATACACATAAATTTTCATATGGGAGAAGACAGCATATGACCACTCAGTGAAATTTCTCCATCGTCATAATCATTCTCTTACATATTATTATGCTTTATTTTCTTCATAATGCTTGACACTATCTGAAATAATCTTATTTATTTATTTATTTATCACCTGTCATCTTTACTAGAATATAAATTCTGTGAGTGCTGAAGCCTTGACTATCTTGTTCACCACTAGAGCCACAGCTCCTAGAAATATCGCCTAACAGAGTAAGCACCAGTAAATATTGGATGAATGAACAATAATATGCGAAGTGAAGGGCGATGGCTTCAGAGAAACTGACAAACGTTTTACAATGCAGCATGCCCTAGTGGTTTTGAATGTGGGCAAAGTGAAAGGGTTGCTTTTCTGATGATGGGGACTATGTGGTCATCTCAGTGGCCATATACCGGATGGTATTACACACACACACATTTTATATATTTTTATTAACTTCTTAATATGTAATTCTAGAAAGAGGGTCTGCACATTTAGTAGTCCTAGAGTTTTGAGGAAATGTATTATTCTACTGGGAAACATGCCATGAAACAAATTACCTGAGGAAACTCATGAAGATTTATATATATAACAGACCTATCTGT
>NW_006438906.1:3705663-3774274 GCF_000325575.1 Pteropus alecto
ATTTTATAGGATTTCCATATGTCTTTATTTTGAGGTTCAGAAAATTTGACCACTTATAAAGAAAATATTAAGTGACTCAAAACGGAAATGTGATATTTTGTTTAAGTTGGTCTTAATTTAGATGTGAGATCTGAATAACCAGGCAATGAGGTAGGGGTGACCAGCCTTAGGTAGGGTGTTGAAAATTCAGAACCAGTGCCTGACTTGGGGAACACCAGACTTACTGGAACCACAAAGTGGATTTGTCATAGCCATCATGAATTTATGCCTACTTTCTAGTTTTAGTATCAAGTGGAGTAGAACAATCTAGAAACTAAATGAAACAATGCATTTTTGAGTGATGATTACATATTTGTACGAGGCTTAAGGCTTTTGGGAGCACTCAGTATTATCTTCCCTTTGAGAGGTGAGATTGTGCTGAGGAAATATGGCACACTTGTATCAGATCTATTTAGTTCTTTACTAGTTAAAGTTCTCCAGAGAAACAGAACCAATAACATCTATCTATGTATCTATGTATCTATGTATCTATGTATCTATGTATCTATCTATCTATCTATCTATCTATCTATCATCTATATCTATATATGTATATATCTCTATGTGTATATCTATCTATACTCATATATGCAGATCTATTGCTTTATTAAAGGAATTGGCTCACACGATTATGGAGGTCAAGAAGTCCCATAATCTGCCTTCTGCAAACTGGAGAAACAGAAAAGCTGATGGCATAAATCCTGTTCTGAGTCCAAAGGCCCAGGAACTAGGAATATCAATGGCCAAGGACAGACAATGGATGTCCCAGCTCAAACAAAAGATCAAATTCACCCTTCCTCCACCTTTTTGTTCTATTCAGGCCCTCAGTGGATTGGATGGCCATGGTGTGAGGCAGTAAATGGTAAATATCATGCAAATAATTCAGGTTGGAAATGATTTGAGGGTTCATGTGTTGGAGTCATGAAGATATACTCCAAAAGATAAGGATAAGCTTGGTGAGGGCCTTGCAGGACAATGTTTGGGCATCTTCTCTGACTACACGCTTTCTAGAGGGCTCAGTGTTTGTGAAAGAATGAGCTTTGTGGACAACAAGCCAATGATACAGCCATTGTCCAATGCACAACTTGCCTTCTTAAAAGTACAGTAGAGATATTTGCCTCCTGTAAATGCCTCCAAGTGCATGTAGTGCTACTTATTGAGCCCCATAATGCCTAGCTGACAAACTTTTGTTTCATGTTGATGGGGCAAGTTCCATTTCAATTTTGTGGTCTGCTGCTATTTGTTTCAAGCTTTGCTAGAGCCAAATATCTGCTATCCAAACAAGTACATTCCCCAAGCCAGTCTCAAAAGTATAGGGTGCAGGAAGCATTCTATCAGTGCAGGAGCCAGCTCCTCTGCCAGATGAAAATCACTCACTCAGTGTATGAGAGATCCTTATGATCCAGCCTTGGTCTGGGTGGCAGACATTAAACCTCTTGTAGAATATTATTTCTGAAAGGAAGACCTCAAAGCTTCAGTTAATTTATTTTTATGCTGACTTTTTATTGACCTACCACACAATAAAACATTGATAAAAGCATTCATTAGTAAACAGGGCTTCTCTGATTGCATCATGGTGGTTCTTATTTTATAAATGCCACTAGGAAAGCATATGTGGGTGGATGTGTTGTCAGACTTGGATATAAACCATCTTTATCTTTTCTGTTGCAGCTCATCAACAGCATATGTCAATATCGACCTAGGATCTAGGGTTCCATGTTAGGTTTATATGAAAGCTATAAAACTTGGGTTCTCCCAGAACTTTTTAATACACTGAAATTGTGTTTCTACACAAAGGTTAAAAGAAAGATAATCAGAAAACACAAGACATTTCTACTCCTACGGGCTGGACGGATTGATTAATTGGATTTCTTGAAATAATGTAGGGTTCTAACTGTGTGTTCACTGGCAGCTTCCTGAGGGGGGCGATGAAGATAGATTTCTGACGTCCTCACATTTCACTGCTAATACAGTAGAATCAAATCCATTGGTGTATTTCACTTTATATTGGTAAAATGGACTACTTCCTGCTCTCTCTTACATAATGTGCTTACATTTTTTTCAACCTCAGTGTAGTTCTCAAAAATATCTAAACAAACATTTTTTTTTTCTAGAAAGATTTCTTCCCTTTCCATGTTTTAGGACCTATTTTTGGCACATATTAAAGTTTTAAGTTGTTTTTCATATGATTAACATATTATCAATCATGGCTAAAAGTCCAGAGAATAAATGCAAATTAAAATTGTACATATTAGAATTCTATTTTTAATCCGAGGGGATGCTCAACAAATAATTCAGTTATTCAACAAATACCGATAATATTTACAGGTCAAACACTTTGATTAAATAATACATCTATCATTATTAGTATAAGACATCTCTGTATCTGAATTTAAAATCTTGTGTTTGACAGTATTGCCTAATTCTCTATTTCCCATGTGAAAATACTATAGATATGTGCATATGGACATATATGCATATATAAACACACAAATACATACACATATATAAACACAAATTTATAGTTAGAAGAAGTCAAGTCTATTATCAGTTGCTGAAAAAACCCTGCTGATTTTAATGAAGGTAGAGGATCTTAGATAATTAACTTGTCACAATAAAGGGAAAATGTAAAAAATGAATGACTTTTTGAAACATTAATAGCTATGGAAAAGTAAATAGATAATAATTTTTATTTTTTTTAATGAGTTAGGGTTATCCTATAATCACATTTTGATTGTTGCTGATTTGCTATTATATCCCTAAATTCTTTAGATCTTTTTCATTTAAGTAAAATCAGATGAGAATTTATTCTGGGGTAAAGGGGAAAAGTCCTGTGAAAAGAGTTCTAAATTGGGTTATACTTTGCTAACCACTAGCTATTTAACCTTAGCTAGTTAAAATCCCTACTTGTAAAGTGAATATTACATGGCCCTAATGATCCTCCTGAGTTCTAGCAGGCTATACGATGCAAAACCAAAATGCCTTTGGCTTTAGAGGAAAGAAAGAATCTGGCTTGAATTTCAGACAATCTTGGTTCAAGTTGCATTACTTACTAGCTCTGTAACATTGGGCAAACTATTTCTCAAAGTTGACCTTTCTCCTCTGTGCAATGGGGTTAATGATAGAGGTAGCAACACAAACTACCTCTGTAACGTTGGACATGTGATTTCATCTCCTTAATTCTTGATCTTCTCACTGTAGAAATGGTGGTAGTCACAGTTCTAACTCATTGAGTTAGGAGTTGGGGGCAGTTGAAGTTAACACAGGGAGGTGCTTAGCATAGTGTGGGTGGATGGGAGATAGTCAACTGATGGCAGTAACTGATGATAGTCAAATGATGGATAGTCAACTGATGGAAGGCTGGTGACATTAGTTTGCGTCTCTGCTCTACAATTTAGGAAAGTTGAATAAATAAGGATAACAGAAGCTCAAAAAAATAGATAAGATGGTGACAGAAGGCAGACTGGACTTGTGCCTCCTCTCTGTGTCCCTCAAAGCAGCCCAAGATGGCCGTGGGGGGCCTAGTTTGCTATTTATGGCCATCAAGCCTCCGAGAACCCTGAAGGAATACTGGCTATGCAGTCTCCACAACTTAAAAAGCACTTAGAGGAATGCAGTTCCATTAGACCAGGCATAATGGACTCACTCAGGGCCGTGCTTTGTAAATACATGGCTAATGTCATTCTGACGTGTTTACAGGCCAGGACTTGCTTCACATGGGTCAGGACCTTTGCGTGAGTCTGCTGGCTCTCAGGAGCCAGGTCCCATACCTCTAACACCCAGGACTTCATCCTTATTACTTGAACATTAAAAGGAAAGAAAAGAAAAGAAAAGAAAAAAAACCTGGCAGTAAACAAATCACTGTTTCGACTGTGGAATGACCTTGGAGGTACACATGTCAGACCAGCACAAAGCAATTGCCCAGAGGTGAAGAAAAATCATTATCATGCTTTGTAGCTGGTTAATTACAGGCTATTTTTGTCATCTTCAATTCTGAGAAAGTCAAGAAAGCTACAGTCAAACTTTCACAAGAGAAATTCCTGAAATAATGGGGTAGAAGAGGTTAAACAATCATAGGCTTTCTCTCTCTTGAATAAGAGTTAAGCATTTGTCCTTCTCACACCCTCCAAATTTTGCTTGGTGCAGTGTAAACCAAGATTTTAGTACTTTTCTTTGAAGCTTCCTGGAGTCTAAATTACTTGGAGATGATCCTACAGGAGGATCTTACTGTTGCGGTTTATCTGATGCCTTTTTCCATTTTGCAAGGTCACTGGCATTACTGATGATAGGACATAATACGTCTTAATATTATGTGTTAAAAGCTCATTAAAGTTTTTCGTAGAATTTCTCTTTAAATTCTCCCTTTTAAATATTATGTATTAAAAACTCACGAAACTATTTTTTAGAACCTCTCCCTTTAAATTCTGGAGACAAATTACTTCAGTTTTTTGAAATTCATCAGTATCTCCTCACTCAGAGCAATTTTGAATCTATGCCTAATATTTTAAAGCTAGCAGACTTCTAAAAAGTCATTTTATGGGCTGGTAGATTTTAGGCACTCATTTGCAAGGTCAAAATAACTTGATTACAATAAAAATTTATAGATTTCAAAATTCCATGGCTGGAAAAAGTCAGCTCAAGTTAAAGACATCCAATGTTTAGAGAGTAACTCTGACTTCAGAAAACCTGAGCACCTACTAATGTTACCCTATTCTCTCTTAGATCCTCCATAAGAACACTGAATCTCCTTAGCAATGAGAGGAGAGGTGGTACACTGTCCTTACACTTTGCTTCTATTTTCACTGACAGAAAACAGGCTTATGCACTTCCAAGTAAATAATCAACTGAATTTTCAAGTCAAATGATATTGCTTTACATGTCAGATGTTTACATTGGGTTTCCAAGTAGTCAATATTGAGAAATCTATCTTATTGCAAAATTGACCAGTGGAAATGGCTCATGACCTTCAAGCCTAAGGTTCCAGGAATGGAGCAAAACCTACCAATCAAACTGTTGGGGTTCTCCCTGGTGTGTGTCAAAGGAGGGGAATCAGGCTCATGAGGAAGAGACTGGAAGGAGTTGACAACCAAGTGAACAAAAGGGCTTCTTAAGATTCCTGTTTATTTTTCAGGAGGAATATGATAACCTTTCTCCCTTAGAAGAAACTGGCATATACAATGTTGGTGATGATCCCAGGGCCCATAGAAAGCACACTTGCAATACTTCTGGATCTTTGTGTATTGCTCTCTCTGATTATTAAAATCCTGTTCATCTTTTTGGTACCAACTCCAATAGCATTTTTCTCTCTAGTTCAACACTTTCTCTTTTTCCTGTTACATATTGCAGCACAACTTGCATTGTATCATAATGTAAAATCACTTTTCTTTTATTCCATCTAGAATTTGAATCCTAAACAGCAGAAATCACATTGCGTTCACTAATTTATCCTTAGGGTCTTATGCAGAGTGGGCAGGTTATAAGAGCACAACAGAAAGTCTTTACATGGTGGACAAAGAAATCCCAGATCCTCAGCTCTCTACTCTCCCCTCCCAACCTCCCCTTCCTTCCATTTCTCATCTTTTACCCGCCTCCAGCTCCATGCTCAGGCCCCAGGTTTCCCATGTCAGAAGTGTGTGGTACTGTGATACTCTCCCGGAGACAACATGGGAGATTGGGTTTCCCACTTGGAGCACACCATCAATGCTAACTAAATCACACAATCCTGTGTCTCTTTGCTCCCCATAGCTCCGGGTCAATGTCCTGGGTGTGCCAAGGATCCTTGTGCATAAAAACCATTAATCTGGATATTAACATTTGGTAGGCCTGGGAGTTAGTGGTGACTAAGAAATGCCAGACAGAATGCTGCTTCTGTGCGTGGTTTCAGAGAAGTCCTCTACTTTAATGATTAGCAGATTATATTTGTATCTGTCCTTGGTTTCTGAGCATCTCCCCAATCTTCCCAGCATGAAGGTTATTTCTACTTGGCTATATTTCATGTAATTCACAACCTGCTTCTAAATCTATACTTGTCCTGTGGAGACCTGGGTTGTCCCTTAAAATTAGCCACCAGGGTTCTTTTTTATATTGGAGCACACACGTACACACGTTGTCAGAATGAGGCTATAGACAATTCCTCAGGGTTGTCTTTTTTGGCACCTAATAGATGAATAATGATAATAAGACTGGAATATTTAAACCAAGAGGTATTTAAAAATAGTTATTGTTTGGCTTTGAAATGTAGTAGATAATTGAAATATGCTAGTTGGTTTTCATTCATTGTGGTGTTAAATTAGTTTCTATTTAACACTGAACTGCATTTTTGTTTTCCAAATACAGCTCAGTCTATGGTTTTATTGTCTGGCTTACAATGTTCCCTTAACTTAGATGCACCTTCTTTTCTACTTTTCTCCTTTCCAACTAATAGCCTCTACTTTGCCAAAGCTTTTCCCCAGCGTGACAAATTTCTCTGCATCTTTGACACTCAAATGTCACCTCTTTTGATTGCCATAACTAGAAGGATTTGTTCCGTACTCCATGCTCGTAGCTCAGTTTGTACTGGGCTGCATGTAGCTAGTTGTTTCTCTATCTCCCTTGGCGTGTGAGCTTCTGGATGGGAAGCCTCATGTATTGCTTATTTCTTCTCAAATTAAACGCAGGGTTTGAGGAACAGTAGATAATACTTCTTAAAAACTTCCTATGTGCCAAACATTTTGGCACACAATGAGACCGAAAGTTAGAGACTATTGTTATTCCTATTGTTCTGTCTTTGGAGTGGTAACTGATTTGCCTCAAGTCTTAACACCTTGTGAGATGTGGAACCGAGATATAAATCCAGTTGGTCTGCTTTCTGACCTGAGGCTCTTGATCACCACAGAAATGATGGTTTAGCACCAGAGAGGGTGGTAAACTGTGCCTCAGACTGACACAGAGAAAGAAAGACCCCGGCTGATTAAAGGACAAAATCTGCTTACAGGAATTGAGGGTTGACTGTGTGACAGTTGTCCCTGAACAGCTTCTAGATGTCTTACAGAAAGCACACAGTCAGAGTACACATGGATGCTGGGGTTTCCATGGCTTCTACGTGGTTAGAGCTCTAATTACAGATGTACATTCACTTCTCCCCTGTTTCTGTGTCCTAACTCACATTTCCCCATGTATATGTGCTTCCCAACCAGCGTATTAACCCCTTCCATTCAAAATGTCTTGCATTTTCCATGAATCTTAGCAGCATCTCTTGTACATAGAAAAGATATTCACTAAAGAAATGGTTATTTTTATTGATGTCATTTATAATTTTTATTGAAGAATAGCACTCATAAATAAAAATGTCATAAGCATGCAGTTTAATACGTTTTTGCAAGGAGAACACACACCCAAGATGCCTCCCTTATGATCAACACCCCAAATGTAATTTCTATTCTGACTTTTATCACCATAGATTTGCTTTGCTTTTTTTAAACTTTATATAAATGGAATCACAGACTATGTACTTTTTGTGTGTGGCTTCTCTTATTCAGCACTTTATTTGTGCCCTTTATCCATTTGGAACTTGATGGTTTATTTGCATGGTTGCATAATATTCCATGGTATCAATGCACCACAACTTATTGATTTATTCTACTGTTGATAGACAAACAGGTTGTTTCCAGTTTGGGGTATTGCAAGTGATGCTGTTATGAGCATTAATATTCAGAAACTTGTGGGGAAGGATGCACATATGTGTGCATTTCTATTGTGTATATATTTAGAAGTAGGATTACTGGTTCACTCGGTATAAATATTTTCAGTCTCATTAGATACTACTAAGCAGCAGTTAGTTATACAAATTTCAAGTTAGTTACACAAATTTATAGTTCTACAAAAATATATGAGAATTAAAAAATTTTACATAATCACTTTTATTCCATTTTAGCAATTCTAATGGCATTTCACTGCGATTTTAATTTGCATTCCACAATTGATTTTTGTATAGTGACGTGGTATCCAGTAAACTTACTAAATTCAGTTATCGATTCTTATAGTTTGTCTGTAGATTATGTTTTTTCTATATACACAATCATATCATCTGAAAATAATGTTAGTTTTACTTCTTCCTTTTCCTACCATATGCCTTTTATTTATTTTTTCTGCTAGAACCCCCAGTACAGTGTTGAATGGAAGTGGTGATAGCTGACATCTTTGTCTCACCCCCAATTGCAGAAGGAAAGATTTCAATATTTCACCACAAAGTATGATGTGTACTGTGGCCTTTTTGTGGATACTCTTGTTGAGATTAAGGAAATTTCATTTTACTTATAGTTTTCAATAGTTTGTTTTAAATCATGAACAGTTGCTCAAATGTGCTTTCTATACCCATGAGATGATCACGACTCCTCTCCCCTTTTTGTCCTTTCTGTTAATGTGGAAATTGCAGAGTAATTTTTGAATATTAGCTAACTTTGAAAAAAAGGGAAAGAAAACCATGTGGGAATGATGCATTATCTTTTTATGCATAGCTGAGTATGCTGTTATTTTGGTAAGCGTTTTTTCATCTATGTTCATGGGAAGTATTGAATATCTTATCATGTTTTGGTATCAACCTTATGCTGACTTCTATTTCCATTTTGCTCTATTTTTTCTCCTTTATTAATGTTTTAGTTATATATTCTTTTACTGTTATTTAGTGTTTACCCTGGGAATTGCACAATCCATCCTGGATTTGTTATCATGTTACCTTTTCCTAAATAATGTTAGAAACTTCACTTTGTTTACTACCATTTTTTGCATTATTATTGTCATAGTAATATGATAATATTTATACTTTGTATATATAATTAACATTATAAATAATATTCTTATGCTCATAATTTATAATGTGCATATTATGTCTATAATATATCCATATAGAACATATACATGTATGTTATATACACAGTGTATGAGATATATATCATATGTATGTATAAATATTACATGTATTTCTAAATAATAATATAATATTTATATTATTATAAAATATATTGTATATATTTTTACATCTTAATTATACAAGACATTATTAGTGTTGATTTTGCTGTCAAAGTGTATTTTTATTTTCCTAAATTTCTACTTTCTCTGATGTTCTTTTTTTCTTGCTGCGTTATGTCCTCCTTTCCACTTGGGATCATTTTTTCCTTCTATCCGAAGCATTTCCTTTAGTATGTCTCTTAATGCAGGTCTACTGGTGATTAATACTTTCAATTTTTGTCTAAAAATCATTTATTTCATCTTCATTTTTGAAGAATATTTTTATTGTGCATGGACGTCTAGATTGGTAATTAATTTTTGTTAGTGCTTTCAAGTTTCCATTATTCTCTGGCTTCCACCTTTTTTTACTGAAAATTCAACTTTCGATTTTGTTACTCCTTTGAAGGTAATGTGGCTTTTTTCCTCTGGCTCCTTTTAAGATTTTCTCTTTGCCTTTGTTTCTCATCAGTTTTAAAATGATGTGTCTAGTTGTGATTTTATTATATTGATCCTGTTTTGTGACTATAGCATTTTAATGAACAGTTTGCTATGTTTCAGGAGTTTTGGAACATTCTGAGCTATTATCATTTCAAACATATTTTCTGTCCCACTCTATCATCCCTTTCTGGGACTCGATTACAGATGTGTCAAACCTTTTCGAAGTCCACCATATTTTGCTAGTAATTATCTTTTCTGTACTTTCCATTTGTTTTGCTCTCTGGAATTCAGCCTGGATATTTTATACTTCCCCATCTTTCAGCTCATAAATCTTCTTTGATGTATTCAGTCTCCTGCAAAACTTATCTATTGAGTTCTTAGTTTCAATAACTGTAATTTTTTAGTTCCAGAATTTCTATTTGTTGTATTTCAAAAAATATATTGCAGTTCTCTGATGAAATTCTCATACTGCCTTATATTAAAAAAACCATATTCATCATAGTTATTTAAAAAATCTGTTTCTGGATAGCTCTAATAACTAGGTCATATATGAATTTGTCTCTATTGTGTTTTTATCCTCTTGTTTCTCTTTTTTTGGTATTCCTGGTGGTTTAGATTGAATGCCAGACATGACATTGTGCATAAAAACCGTAGAGACTCAGGTGTTAAATTCTAGATAGGGTTCACTATACTCTCTGATAGGCAGCCTGAGTGGGGTAGATTCTGTCAATCTAATCATACTCAGCGCTGATCCAAGGCTGCGTTGCAGGTTTGCTAAGGCTTCATTTACCGCCTTGCTCATCTTTGTTTCAAGGAATGAAAGCCTGGGATGTTTGCTATGCCTGCCTCCTTTCCAGGTTATTCCTAAATTGTAATTTTTGTTTCATCAGCATATCAGATTGTTGAGAATGGATATTTGTCACCAGGCTTTTGCTGGTATTTTTTGCCTCTTGCTCTGAGAAGCTTAAGAATTTGTCCCTGTGTTCTCTTCTTTCCAGATTCTTGATCACTCTCGTACTGCTTACCAGACAGCTCCAAACTGTAGTTTTTTCTCCCTACTGTGAGATTTCCGAAGCTTCTAATGGCTTCGTTATTTCTTAGTCATAGCCCTCTGCCCAGTACCTCAAATTCTAACTCATAAAGAAAAGACCAGCAAATGTCCTGAGGTCAGCTCACCTCTCTACAGTTCCCTCCTTTCTAGATTCTTGCACTCTTCAGTCTTGGTTACCTTGGCAGCTCTCCAATACCTTCAAGTAAATGTTTTAGTATTTTATCTGATTTCCGAGTTAGTTTGGGAACTATTACCATCATAATAAAAAGCAGATGTCAGTAGATTTATGTTTTTTGAAAACCCTGTAACTAGCATATGGATTGAACTTTCACTGTGGGCATTAGAACATTTTTTTTTGGTAAAAAAGATGCTAAGATAGTTGTAAAGGCAGGTGGAAATATGGGCTTTTGGAATGGTTTTATGATGTGCATGCTATATCTAATCCAAAGCAAAAAAGATAATATAGCTTTTTGAGCAGATAAACAGTCCTGGTATTCTGTCCCTTGACCATGGAATCTATAAGTGTTTTTAAAATATATTTTTTAGAGTGAAATATGTGGGGCTGGAACCAGAAGTAGATTAAAGTATATTTAGCATAAGCTCGTATATTCAGAGATAGGCTCATAGGGAGATGAAGAGCAAAAAGTTCCAATCCAGGCCATTGACCTTGAAATATATTCAATAGTTATAAGTTGCCAATAATTTTCTAATTTTGCATATGGTTATGTTACATAATGTTATACCTCTGCTCACGTGCTGCAAAATATGTTATTAAATGACATCTATCTTTGGAGATAAGTTATTTTTGCAAAAGACATGGGTTAGGAAGATTAGATTATTTTCCAGTTTTAAATCCAGGTTGGTCCAGTGGGAGAATTCATCCAGTTGTCATTTTCTGCTTCAGGAAAGTACTGACTATGCTTTGTACCATGTAGTGGAATGAGGAGTTAATAAGATGCATAATGTGGTTTTTTTTCTTTCCTAACATTAAAAAGTTCTCTGCTAAAGACCTTGTACCAAAGTTTGTGTTATAAGCCAATGGACAGGTATCAGAAGATAATAATGGCATCTTGGACAGCTCACTCAAATGATCACTAACTGCCTTTTCCTTCTTTTCTATGGATAAAGGAAGCAAAGAGATCAAAATTTTGAGACTGGTGAGGTGATCTTTGTATGATCTTTATTGAAGACCGACCGTTGAACTCAGGAGTCAAACCACTGCTTCAGAATTGGAAGACCAGAACAAATTGTATCAGACTCCTTGTGCCCAGGGGCACTTCTGGTGAAGTTAGGCAATGAGGGTAATATCTAGGGAGGTAAGACTTCTGGAAATGGGACTTCTGGAAATCTGGGACATTCTTCTAATGCCATTAGAGTTAAGGGTGAGGAAAGAAAGGGTTTATGTTGATTGTTTTTAAACTTCGGATGGTAAACACTAGAAAGTGCCTCCGGACATTTAGAAAAATAGAAGGCCCTAAAGGGTGGAAAAGTCTCCTTTGAAAGTCTTTTTAAAAAGAATAAAAATGCCCTGGAGACCTTCACTGTCATCCCAACATTCCTTGTTCTGCATCTCTGCACTCTGCCTGTGGTTATCTTCCCATCTCTAATACTCCTTTCCTAGCTCCACTTCTTTGAATCTGACCAGCCTCCAAACCCAATTCAAATCCGACCTTCTCCACAAAGCCAACCCATGTGCAGAATTGATGCTCAGGCAAAGAACAGGGCTTGGAATGTGGCTCTGGAAACCTTTTCTATAATACCGATAGCTGGTGCAGGGACAAGTTGATGTGTTCCTTCAGCGACAGGGTAGAGAGGCTCACGCTCTGATGGGATTTGCACACTTAGGAGGCAGGGGCAGGGTGAGAGAGGTCTGAGGAGACAAGGAGAGTCTCCAATGCAAGGAGAAAAATGAGCTCCTGTGGGGTCAGCAGCATCAGCAAGTCCTGAGAGGTCCATTAGGTTTGGTCAATGTGGGGTCACTCAGGGTTTTTAAGATATTTTCCCACATATTTGTGCTAAAAGTGGGATACAAAGCAGTACTTCAGAAATTAAAAGATTAAAAATTGCTCTACTGTGTGCAGTTCTGAAGTCATCATCATCATTATTATAGTTTTATAGAATGTTCTCCATCTTTTTCTTCCGCCCTCATGATTTCTTTGATTCAGAGAGGATTTCTGTGCTTTCAGGAGAATTTTGGATAAACATTTCTTTGCTTTCTTCTCAGTCTCTCTTTCTTATTAGTTGCCTCTAAACACATCACACATGGGAGGTTGCATTCTTGAACTGTTTCCTTTTCCATTTAATTGCTGTTTTCTCTCAATTTGAAAACAAACTCAGTCTTTGCCGCTTAAACAAAGTTGTATTTGGAGACTGTCAAGCTTCATTAAAACTGAATATTTTTCCAGGTGGTGAATTAAGGACCAATGTAATAGGCTGCGTTTAGGGACAAAGCCCAGCCATTTAAGAGGTTCCCTGGGCAGGGAGGTAAAGTTCTATTTATGGATGATGTATCGAGATAAGCAGAGAAAACAGCTTATCTCTGACTGACTTGGAGAAAACAGTTCCCTCTCCTTTGCCACTGGTCCATTAGGATCGAACATGCTTCCAGTTAGCTTTCTCTAGGAGGAGAGAGGAAAATAGATCAATAAAATTTATGATTTCTTGAAAAGACATTTCCTTGCTGCAGCATTGCTTCATTAAGGCTCTTTGCTATTAATAGAATTGTGTTGGTTGCAATGAGGGACATCAGCCAGGGTTCATTATATCAAGAGGGCTGTAAAAATTGTCTTTGCTATGTCCAGCTGAAAATGTTCATAAGCTTGACTTTAACTTGGGTGCAAGTTTGACATGCTAGGAGTAATAATATTATGATAGCATTCTTTTATGAGAAAATGATAATTTGAAAATATTAAGAACAATAATAGTATATAACTTATTGACTGCTTTCCATGTACTAGGGCCTGTGCTAAGTTCTTCGCATATATAATTCCATTTATTATTCAAGGCAATATTGTGAAGGTGGCAGCCTTGGTCATTTTCAAATGAGGAATGGGAAGCACAGGCAGGTTAACTTCCTCAAGTTCATGGAGTCTTGTATCCCAGTCTTCCTGACTCTATAGCTTGATTACTCTTAACTAGACTACTCTGGTTTTAATAAAATCAGTGATTTATGAATCTGAAACTTATTAATTCTATAGCATAAATTTTCCATTTAGGAATATGTAACAGTCTGCTTTTTGAAAAGTCACAAACATGATTCATTTAATATGCATACTTAAATGTTCTATTAATTCTAACTCAGATCTTTTCATGGTTTGATATGTCAGATAAAAATTACTCAAAACATCTTTTTTCAGAAAACTTTTCATGCCATACTTTATAACCATAACATTAAATCTACAGATTTACTCCACTGATAAATTAAGTTATTAATAATATTGCCTATAGCTTTTAATATGCTTTAGGACATCATAAAAATCAACACTGATACCATTAGTAATACATATTCATCTGTGCTGGTTAATAGGTTTGAAAAATGAGCTACAGATGGCTTCATGTTTATGGATGTCCACATACATTTTGCAACAGTTAATGAAGATCAGTGTGGAGTGCTCAAATATGTGTCTGACAGGTAGATGAGATACAGAACAGGTATGGGAATCTATCCCTCAGTTCCCATATGCTCCCTTATCTCTGTTTTCTTATTGATCACTTAAACAGTATCACTCTGGGCTAAGCATTGTGAGGAGCTTTGCTTGAAGGTTAAATGTAAATATAGTTCCTACCTTCAAGGGTTTTATAGTAGAATTGGGCAAGATAAGCACAATTTGCAAAATAAGTACATAATATGGATCTTATGGTAAATGAGACCAATGTTAGAGTTTGTAGTTTGAAGACATCATGGAGGACTGAAGAGGTCAGGAGAGTTGTTGTATGCTCAGAGGTGGACAGGATTTAGAGACGGAGAAGAGAGATGGTATTCCAGCTGCTCATGGGAAGAGATAACGGTGCGAGATAGCGACTGAGAGATGTGGCTGATGGAATAGGGGAGACTGGACCTTCTGTAGCAGACACCATTTAGGATGTGATGGGGGTAAACTTGTCTGGATAATATGGGACCATGCTGTGGAGGGTATGTAACAGGCATTCCCAATATAAAACAGGATGGCTGGAGTTAAATCAAGAGTGTTTCCCCTGCTTAAGTTGATCTTGGGGGTAGAGGGAAGGTGATATGGGAAGGTCTGGGAAACATATCACACAGGCAAACACATTGAAATTAATGTCTGGTGGGTTACTGGTGGAAAATTATAATTGATTCATGTTGGATTTCCTAATAAAGTTTCCATAATATCTTTTATTGATATTATTTACATTTATCATCAAAAACAGTATAACAATATTAAAATATTTTTTAAAGAAAAGTCTGTATTTTCACCACTCCAATGTACAAGAGAAAAACTAGTCTTACGTGTGTGTATTCTCTTCCAATCTGGTTTCATGTAATTGCACTGAGAGTAATAGAATTTTGTGTTTTGCTCTTTTCACTTAACACAATTTTCCATATTTCCACATAGTGTTTATAATTATGATTTTTAATGAATACATAGTATTCCACTGAGTCACCTAAAAAGAGTTTGCTGAAAGATTAGAGTACTGTTGGACGCTTACATTGTTTTCTACTTTTTGTTGTTGTAGATGATACCACAAATGACATTGGAATGCATGTGATATTTTTTGGCTTCTCTTGAATAACTTCCCAAGCATGTATTTCTGGGAGGGCGATTGCTGGTTCATAGACTAGGAACACATTGTAGCACTTTTTATGTAATATTAGGCTGCACTCAAAAAGGCCCATCCTGATGGAAGATGCCACCAGCAGGAAATGAGGGTGCCGTTGTCACCTCAAATTTGAAGCAGGAAAAAAAAGCACTGCCATAGATAGTTAAATATTTCATTCACTGGAATTTCTGTGTAACTCTGAATTTTGTTTCTTTTTCAATGTTTATTTTCTAAATAATAATAAGATGGTATTCCAGCTGCTCGTGGGAAGAACTGGAGCTGGGAGATACCTATTATTCTCAGGTAGATTGGAAAGAAAAGTAATTGATACGTGATGTAGCAGGTAAAAGAAAAATAATAAGAAAAGGAGAGCTAGCAATAGATAAGCATGACAGAAAGATGAGAAAAAGAAGAAACGTGGTATAATTGTACAACTGGGGTTAAATAGTGATGGTGCCTATTGGATGCTATCAGACCCGTCTCTCCTAAGGGCCTGAGAGTTTCTGGGAGGGTCAGGCCTGAAAATCTCCATTTCATTTCCTCATATCTGGGCACCACCTGAGGTTTTGTGTTTTTCTTAAAGATTAATTCCACCGGGGCCTTCTGACTTTCTTCATGGGTTCTATCTGCAGGTGGTGCTAATGGCCTTGCTCTTGACCAGCTAGGCATGGAGGTGGGCATTCTTAGAAGGGCAGGCTGTATATCCTAGAGCTTCCTTCCTCCTCTCCTGCCCTTGCTTTTGGCCTTTCCTTTGGCAGGTGTCTGGGAGAGGCCTTAGAGGTTGACAATGGTCTCTGGGTTTGCCCTCGCATTATCTTAGATCCCTGTGGATCACAGCTGGGAAGAGAGAGTGCACAAATATGGTTTTGATTTTTTTTTTTTTTGGAATGAATCTTCCAAGAAATTTATTAGTGTAAGCTTGTGAGTAGGAGATTTTTTATGCTGGCTGGGAAACGTTTAGAAAGAGAAGGTGAATGTATGTGTGTGTGTGTGGGGGGGAGGGGATCGTGGAGCAAGTCCTCCTCCATTACTTCACACATTTTCTAGCCTTATCATATTTTTGTCAACATTTTATTAGCAAAGGTATAAATATCAAGAAGTTTCAAAATAATTTTTAACCATCATGGAATGTTTGAAGAGCAGAAGAATTATGGCCTATAAGAAATAATTTATTTCTGAGTGATTTTGCAGGTTCTAAGCAATGAAGGTGTTTCCTCTCCCTGAAATTTTCACTCCCTCCCTCCATAGTCACATGACTGGCTCTCTCACTCCCTTTAGATCTTTGTTTGAATTTCACTTCCTCCAATCACTTTGCTATGAGTCCCTCCTCCCTCACATTCTATTCTCCTATCTACTTTATTTCCCTTTAGAGCAATTATCTGACACTATTATTATTAACTTATTTTTAATCATCTGTCTTACTGGCCAGAACAAAAGTTCCAAGAGAACAGAGCCTATAGGTCTCACTAACCACTGTATCCCCAACTCCTACAACAGTGCCTGATGCATAGTAGGTGCTCAAAAATATTTGTGTAATAAATGAATGCGTGGGAGGTAAAAAAACAATATTTTTCCTCCCACCTTCTAAGTTCTAGTAGCTGGGCTAATAATCAAATTAATAGAGACAGATTAATAGGAAAAAAATTAAAATTTAAATACATGCACATGCAAAATTCACATAGGCATGAAAATTCCAAAGATAGTGAGGCAAGATTGGGTATATAAGACATTTTGGACAAAGGAGAAAAGAGGAGGCACGAGGTATTAGATTTCAGAGGTGAGAATTTACAGGTACATGAGGAAGAGTGGAACACAGAGGGCAGGCAAATTCTTGCTGAACAACTCAGAAACAATGGGACACAGAAGGTATCTACTAACAGGCACCTGACTAATGTCCTCTTATTTACCATACTTAATGCAAATGAGGCTAAGGCAACATTCTAAGATTTCCTTCCTGAGGCAGCTTTCTTTGTCTAAATCTCTTGGTCAGGAAAGTGGAGAGGGTCAAAGGTTCTTTCTGAGTCTTTTTTCTTAACAAACACCTTAAAATCAATATCCCAAGAAGCAGCTTCGGGGTAGCAAAATTTTGATTCCCTTCAAATAAATGAATGAAACAAAGATATTGAATCTTTTGACTTAGAACAGAAAAAAAGCATTCTAAAAACGATTGCACTTGGAACAGTACTCTGGCATTTGGAAGAAATGTCTTGATTACAACAACCATGGGGTACAAAATGAAGATGGCTTAGGGGACCACGGCATTCTTGATACTAGAAATTCAAATGCGTATCCAGCTGCCAATCTCACTTTCATGTGTGAAGTGTAGCCTGTAACGGGAGCCTGCTCATGGGAGCATGGCCACATATGTGGAAGCTCTAGTTCCCAGGAGTGAGTAATGGGGAAGATGTTGGTGGTGGTTGACTGTGCAGAACCTGAAAAGAGTCAGGAGTCAGACTGAAGTTAAAGAGCATAGGAAGTAGATATTTCCTGTTTCCTCTACCTCTTTCCTTCCAATACAGTCATGCTATTCTCCTTTCCCTGAAAGTATCTGAGCTGGAAGTAGAAAGGGGAATAAGGTGACAATAATCCCTTCTTCCGCAAGCCAGAGTGATCTCAGCTCCCTGTGGGAGCATAGTGAAGCCCAGAGTCCCAGAGCCCAGGTGAGGACATTGCAGAGATGTAGCTGGCCTTAGGAACATGTGTAATTGTCCATGGCTGTTTCTGCCTGTCACTGCTAATATTTTTCCCATCCTAAACTACTCTGAACCACAAGGCAACAGGTCAGAATTACGACTCACTTTTTTCTGAAGGTAAAAGTGGCATTTGCTTTAACTCTTAGGTATTATAAAATCTGGATTCTGTGAAAGAATTTTCACTTATTCCTGGGACAAGAAATGGGATCAGGTCTTAGGGGAGAGAAAGGTTTCATCTGGATCTTAGAAATCTTAGATGCCAAGTGGAATAGACTATGTACAAAAAAGGACCTACCTCTCTACCAGCCCGGTATGCCTGCCCTTTACAATGAGACTTTGCAGCTCTTCCCATCAAAGGGCTCAGTCCATTTCCCTTGAGTACAGCAGGAAGGATCATATGTCAGCCCCAAGCCTAGGCCTTGGGAGGCTTTGAGAAGAAAGTAATCTTCTGTGGCTTTGTGGCCTGAGAGGGAGAGGCGAAGGGTGGATGTATAAAGAACAGCACGGTCGTTACCCTACCATTAAGTCTGCTTAATTCAAATGATGGCTGCAGAGAAGTATACTGAACAGGAAAAAATATTCTGTTTGCTTTCTTTAACATGGTTGGAAAACTGGGTTTGATCTCTGTGTTTGATTGCTACACAACATCGACCCCAACTTTTTGCTTGGAATCTTGCTACTGCCACATGAACTAGCTTGGGCTAGCCTGTTGAGTGATATGACCCAATTGATGCTGTCACCCCAACCATCATACAATCATGAGACATGTAAGGAGGCCATCCTAAGGCCAGTCAGCCCCCAGATGACCTGCCAGGAGACTTCAGGCACATGAGCAAGCCGGTTAAGATGAGCAGAGGCTGGCCCAGATTTGCAGACCACGCAGCTGATTCATGCGATTATAGGCAAAAATAAATAGTTGTTTTAAGTCACTAAGTTGTGGGGGATTTGTTACATAGCGATAGATAACTGATATACTTAGGCTTAGAGAGAAGGCAGTCGGGATATAATATTTGGCTGAATTTGGGAGTCCTTCCCCATTCAGCCATCCAGAGGGGAAAATAGAGGTGTGGGTGTGTGAACTGAAATATTCATGTAATCAAAGAGCTGAAGCGCTGGCCTCCAGACACTGTGATGGAGTTCTTTATGTGGAAGCATGTCTAAACTATGGCTTCAGTCATGAACTAAAGAAACCAGCATTGGCCGCTGGCCCTTTGAACATTTCTTCAATCTCGAATTTAACAGAGGTGCAAAGGGCAACCACTGGGAGGATTAAAACTCTGATAATTGAGGAGGAGGTGTTCTTAAGCTGAGGGTTTTGTTTGCATTCCAAACTATGACATGGGAGACTCTAATGATGTGAATATAAAGATTATACGGGACTATTGGTCTTGGCAACTTTTCATTGCAGTGTGAACTCTGCCTACCCCCTGCCAAGGGCCCTCCAAATCCTATGAGACCCTAGGCCATGAGTGGCAGGATATGGACGATATTAGGATGGAGGAGAGTTAGATATAATGGAGCAAGATGGGATAAGTTTGCACTTGGTGGTAATTGAGGGTGAAGTCAGAGGAGGGGAAATGGAATAAGAGCTCCTAAGCTGCAATCCCCAAACTCAATTTAGAGCCACCCCAACCTTGCAGCCCCCAGCTCTGCTCTCCACACTAATCTCACTTCTGCTTATAACCTGTGTCAAGAATTCCAGAACTTTTCATGGATAAATGCTGAAATTAGGACTTGAATTTCATTTAGATAAAAAGGTTTAGGACTAAAAACGGTACTCTCCCTGTGGTGAAATGGCTTTCTGGCACAATTCAAAGGAAATTCTGTATTTGTCCTGGGTGGTAATTTTAGGAAATTGAAGTGTCAGTCAATGCACCTTTCATGTTCTGTAGAATATATTAACTGTAGCCACTGGCTGATTGCAGGACAATAAAAAAGATCATCCCTGGTTTCTGAAGATGGCTGTGTGGCCTCTATGGAGCCATCTGATGATGGTTGTTTACAGCCTTGTTTATTGTTTTTTGGTCGTAATGCTGAAGGTTCAGAGCACTTTGCCATGTGTGTAGTTAAAGTGTTCTTAATTGACTTGACAGAGATGACGGCGTCCACTCTCAGCTGCTCCCCTTGCTTCTTCCTTTCTCTTTCTGGAAGCTTTGGTCGTATCTTATTTCCTCTGTGGTTTGGGTTTCAGACAAGTGTTTTGGAAATATGTCATGGAAAGAATCACAGTTTTTAATATTTACAACTTAGACTGTAGTTTCTTTTAAAATATTAATGTTTTCTCAGTCAGGTTAAGTCATTGCATATTTGCTTCTCTTTATTTGCTTTGGTTCTTAGTCAGACATTTCAGACTCAGTCGAGTAGGTTTTGTTCGAATCCAAATATCAAGGGGATAAAGAAAAATTAATGTAACAGGCATGGCCTTCTGGGTTAGAGTGCAAATGGTTCCAACCTCAAGCCTTCCCTGAGTGCATTGCCTGAACACCCACCTCTAGAAGGAAGTACTGAAACTCTAAACCACTTCAGGCTCCTGCTGCATCCTTGTTTGGTCAGGGACCCATGAGTGTCTGCAGGGGAGAAGCCTGGTCTTCCTTGGTCATGTATTGCTGTGTCAACTACAGTGTAAGGCTGCAGCTGCTCAGATAACAGGGGCCTCAGTGAGCCAGCCCCAACATGCAGCCAAAGTCCTTGGCTTCTCAAATGGTGTAGATGCTCAGGGGGTTTCACCGTTACAGTTACTAATCCTCACGGATCATCTACCCTCTCCCCAGAGTTTCTCTGTGGAAGGGTTCCTGGCTGAGTTGCTTGGAACCTTTGGTTTAAGATATACCTCTACTCCTTGCTGGCATGAGGCTGTGGAGATCCAGGCTACAGGGCCAGGGCATCCAAGAAACAGAACCTAAGAGCTTAGAAAAAGATGAGATGTCTGAGAAGTGTCACATTGGAGAACCTCTCCTCAGATGTAGACTAGAAGCTTCCCAATGGCATGACATCAGTAAAGTCTCTCCAAAGGTGGACATTAGGCTCCTCAGGTAGATGAAGCAACACTAAGGCTAATTACACACCAACGGCTCAAATCGGAAATTGCTCACCAACGGCTCAAATCGGAAATTGCTCAGCCATCACTTCTTTCAGTTCTCATGTACGGTGCCCAAGGAGGAAATAGGCATGAGGAGTATTGAGTTAAGAGCAGTTCCAGGTTCTAGCCATTGAGACCAGTGCCAAATCTCACCCCATTTACAGCCAACATCACATTTCTGGGAAGAGCCATTTCTCTTCCGAGGTCATTAGGCCATAGCCTCTGCACCTACCCTTCTGGCCTAATCTGGATTCCCTCTGAGACAGACTGTGAGATAAGAACAGGAGTACAAGTGGTTTGTTTGGGAGAGGATTCTAGGCAGCAAAGCTGGGAAGTGAATTAGAGAAGAGAGGAAAGATAATAAAAAGTGTGTTGATGAGCAGGTAACCAATAAGGGCAATGGGACTCATCCTGACTGAAGACCCTTTGAGAGACTGCAGAGCCACCTCAGGACTATTGTGCTGAGGCGTAAGGAAACTGGGATACTTGTCCACCAACTAATATCCTTTATTTGTTGAGGGTCACCACATACTCTCTGGCCTTTCTTGCAAAGCACTCACCTATAATCAGAGGACACCCTTAAGCAGAGAGATGCAGGGAGGCCCCTGAGGGGATGTGGGTGGGGTATGGAAAGTATCCACTACTCTTTGTAAGACAGACCATGCCTAGTATGTCCAGATTATGCATTGTCTTTGCTTATTCTATGGAGTGGCTGGCAATTTTTCTTATCAAAAAGAAGAAAAATAACACACACACGCACACACACATAAATTTAACCCCTCCCAGAGAAGCCTACCACATTCAGAACAGAAATCTGTGAGAATAGACTAAGGACTCATACAATGGAGAACACCAAAGAGCTGGTCCCACCTTGAGGCATCGGGTCAACCTTTTTTAACTTCTCATTCAGTCATTGACTGAGGTCTCAGGGAATAGGATGGGCATCAGCCATTTCCTACGAGGGGGCTGCAAAGATCTCATAATACCTGGGAGATGTTACACTACTAGGTAAAAGGGAACAGGATGGATATTAACAGCATCCATGATACTCTTCTTTCCCATCACAATTTTTTAGTGCTTAATAGCTATTAAAAAAAAATTTCTTTCTTGATTGTGGGTTAGCACACTGAAGACACTTCTAATGTAACATTGGGAATATGTGACAAGATGGAAATAGTGTCACTGTTGTCCATCTTTTCCCTGTCTCTCAACATGATTTTGATTAAGCATGCAAGTCAGAGAGAGGAAACACTCAGGGAGCTATGTCGTTATGGGGTGGAGCTAATATGTTGACATGCTGCACTGACATTTCCTTTGCCTTAAAGCATTGTAGTAAAATAAAAACGTCTCTGATTCATTCTCAGAGTGGTTCATAACATATTTCCAAGCAAGTGGTTGCCACTGTACACGAGATGCCACAGAATTTGAAAGACATTTTCAGTATTAAGTAGTTGGGGATTTACGGATAGGTCCAGAGTTTTCGATGGAATAAATAATCATTAGAGTTTATTTTCTTTTTGGGGATCCTAATGAGCGGAGGCAAACTTTCCACCAGGAGAATAATCTGCTAGTGATGGGGGAAGACATTCTTAGGTGCTAGGGATCGAAACTAAGGTTTTTATAATGGATGAAGTCGGTTGGATTTGCAATCTGCCTGAGTCAGAAACAATTTACTGCATCTTCTGCTTGACCTTCAGGCTCATACAAATTGAAATGGCAGACTTGATCTCCTCCTTAATTTGTGACATTACAAGAGGTACAGCACACTCTTGTCTTCCTTCCTCTCAGAGAAATCTTGTCTCAGTTTTCCACAAGAGGCATTTTTGTATCCTGAAGAAAATTCTCTTGAATTGTGTAGCATTAATGTCAGAAACCTTGCTCGTCTTTCTAAAGATAATTACTACTTTTGTTAACTTGCAGAATAAAAAAGCAAGGCTTATTGCAAAATGAAAAATCTAGAGGTTGTCTTATTTCTTGGATTTATAATGGCCATGGGAGGGGTTAGGAGCTTTAGGGAGAAAAGACTTTTCCAGATTAAACTTTGAGCCACCTTTCATGAAGTTAGAAACAAAAAACAGACAGCTATTGAAGATGACTAAGTTAACTATTGGTGGCCTGCTTAGTTGACTTAGTGCTTAGGAAGCTTTCACTCCTTACCAATGTCACAACCACTGCTAACATCTAAACCCAAACCTCAGTTACTCCTGTGTTTGTTACTTTTGACATAAAGGAAGTGCTCCAAAGAGGTTTATTTTTCAAATATGCCAATATACCAAGAAAATATTTATTTTGGAAGTGAAATACTTATAAAACTTGGAGGTCACTGTACAAATGAGAAACATCATTATTGTTATTGGAGACTGACTCAGAAAGTATTTGCTAGGCACAGCTGGCCTTCACAGAACATACAGAGGTCCAGAAGGTGTCATCTGAATGGTGGTACCTGCAGAGACCTTGTGAGTCTTTGAACATCTGCTCTCATTGGCTGATTTAGAGTCAGGAGTGCACCCCTGGGTCAAGAACTAGCCCTGCTTGGGCTCCATTCTATAAAGAAGGCTTCCAGATGATCTGCCCATCCAGACACAGACTCTTGATCACAAAGTTTGGTCAGATCCATCTGATGGTTGCATTCTTTTAAAAATATATAATGGTTTATAAAAATAGCAAAAGAAGTAATTGATGATGGCTGATTGCAATAAAGTCATGTCACGTTTGCATTTAACTAATATAAAGTCAACGGCTCCAATTAAGCAAAATGGAAAAATATTTCCATTATTTGCTCTGAAAAAAGTTATCCTCAATCAAATTACATCTTAGTCTTCATATTCCCAAAGGAAGGATGGCCACAGCCAAAATGCAAAGAGAAACAATATAATTTACTTCTTGGTTTTTGAACACCAATGTGTCTGTCCTGGTGAATTAAAATCTGTTAAGGGATTCTCAAGGATAATTTAGGCCATGGTTTATTTTTAGGATCAAACTTCTATATGGAATGTACATTGTGGAAAAAAAACTATAACAACTAGGGTTTATTTAAATATAAATGTATACATAGCAGCTACCAACATTCTCATTGTATCTAGGTATACCTGCAGCCCAGCCCCATAACTAAACCTCAGGGAATGTATTCCACTGCATTCTACCAAGCGATGAAAAGAAGTGTGTGATAGGCCTCTGATGTTAACCACCATCCCCTCCTCATAGGGCCTGGCCCCAGAGAACCACCACACTGGTCCTGGTATGGTCTGATCCCTCCTCCTCTTTGTTTTTTTTTTGTCGTTTTTGTGTTGGCTGAAGCAATCTACATCCCATAGTAAGATTGTAACACTGGTTGATTTCTCCTGCTTTAGTAAACCCTAAGGCATTCTTGGTCATGAATCTGCAGTGACTCAACGCTCAGCCATAAGAATGCAGCCTTCATCTTTCATAGTTCTTTCACGATTCTTAATTTCTCGATCTATAAATCTATAAAATGTTTGAAGGGCGACACTTTTCAGATCAAATAGTCTCTGCAAATGCCTCCTGTGACTACTGATGCAGGGAAGTTTTACAGTGCTCACTGACTCTCAGTGGAGTGATAACTTTTGTGCTTAGCGATACCCGAGGACTTCTATCCCTTACTGGGAAGAAGCCTTTTATTGTGTGGTAGTTTCATATTTGTTCTATTATCTCTTCTGGCTGCTCAATGGTGATAAAAATAAATCTATTTGTATCTTTCTGGGGATGGGGAGTTCTGTTTAATTGTGATAGTAGGTCAAAATAATGCCCTCCACCCAATGTCCACCTCCTAATCGCTGGAACCTGTGAATGTGTTGTTACATGATTAAGGGGAATTAAGTTTGCAGATGGAAGTAAGGTTGCCTGTCAGCTGACCTTAAAATAGGAAGATTATCCTGGTTCATTTGAGTGGGCCTAATGGTATCTCAGGGATCCTTAAAAGTGGAACAGGAAGGAAAGAGAGGAGGTCACAGTGATGCCATGTGAGAAAGTCTGAACCGTCTGTTGATGGCTTGGAGATGGAGGTGCCAAGGAATCAGAGCAGCCTCTAGAAGCAGGAGAAGGCAAGGAATAGATTCTTTTCTAGAACACGCTGCAGAAAACAGCAGACACCTGAATTTTAGCCAGTGAGACCTAGGTTAGATTTTTAACCTACAGAACTGTAAGATGATAAATTCATGTTGTTTCAAGCCATTAATTTTGTGGTAATTTGTTATAGAGGCAATAGAAAACTCATACAATTGTTTTTTCAAATTATATGTGAGAGTCCTTGAATTTGGGCAATTTGTACATGATTTTGTTGTTGCTACTTGATAATGGCTACTGTTTATTGAGTACTTACCACAGACTTAGGCACTGCTCTAGACGCTTCACAAAGAGTAATTTATTTAACCTGTGCTTCAAGTCTATGATGTGAGTACAATTAACATTTTTGTTTTCCAGGAAAAAAATGGACTCAGAGCAGTCAGATAATGTGCACCAGTTCTGACCACTTGTTTTTTATGGAACTGTGATTTGGCACAGGCAGATTTCAAAAGTGGATCAGGTTCTCCTGACTTTTATGCTATACTGCCACCTTGTTCTGCCATGTGGAGAAGTAAGCAATTTTATAGAAACGGGCAAGTTTAAGCCCTGAATCACCTGGTGAGATGGTGCTAAAGCCAGAGTAATTCTCTCTGGGCATGTGGTCCACAGGGTCAGGCTTTTTACTAAATCATGGTGCTTGTTGAGAAATGCAAGTGCTCTCCAGTCTGGATGGAGACAACTTTTCAGCTGCATATTACAGAAGGGCTAGGACTGGGGAAATGGGGTGGGCTGGGATCGGAATGGAGAAGCATGAGATGTCAGGACAGAAGTCCTAGGCAGCCAATTATGAATGGACATGCGGTGTCTCACTCTATGACATCTTTAGTGAGTATGATGTCTTTACCTTTTAGAGCCAAGAGTATGGCTTGAGACTGTAAGAGTCCGTCCACACAGTTTGTTGAAAACTAATGAACGTGGAATAAAAGCAGAAAGAAAACATTAAAGCGTAGTTCTCATGATCAAGTTTCTCCTATGTATCTGGAATACAGAGCATCCCAGCAACCCCTTAATCCATCTGTGTCTGCTCAGCACACTAATTAAAAAAAAATAAAATCATCATACTGAAACCAGAGAAACAAATCATATTGCTCTTAACAAAAAAGCGATGAGGTTTTTTTTTTTTCTTTTTTCTTTTGGCTTTTATTTAAGACTACAAAGTATTCAGTTATGCCTGAATAAAATACATAACCATTGCCACCTAAAGAGAAAAATAAAGGATACTTTCAGTCCCACATTAGCTCTTCCATCACACTTTAAGTGCCTTGCTGTAGGACATCACACACCACCCATTCATGGAATGAGAGCGTAGGAGTACAAAAGCATGTTCTCCATTTCCCAGGTCATTTAACATTTATTTTTCTGCATGCTAAGCTGATTTTTAAAAAAATCTTTAGTCCTTCCAAACTTTAGTATTGTCCAACCAAATTAAAATTCATCTCAATAATTTAGATTAATGTAAGTCTCTTCAATGGAGACTGGAATAAATTACATAAAAAAATGAGACCATTAAAAGGCTCCTCTGGCAGCTTTGTATAGAAACACAAGCATGCAATATAGTAGTAACATTAATAATATATCGTTTTATCTGCCTTTCATCCCAAAGGGTTTCAAAGAGCTTTACCAACTTTACCAATAATGTGTGTATGCAAACAATATATGCATGCATTAACCTTGTAGATATTTCCTAATATTATTAGCTTCCCTCCCCCCTAATTTGGGCCTTAATATTGGTATTCTCTGTATTTACATATTACATATGTTCTCCTTTTATCATTTAAGTACAATGAACACACAAACATCTTTGTGTACTGGCATCAATAAAAATGTTGGAGCTTGTACCCCCACTACATATATATGTAGTTACACATAAATAATTCCCCCATACCACGGTTCTGATGTATTGCACATATTATAAAAACATATCTAGAAATATAGAAATTAAAATGATGACATAAAGATGAAATACAAAAAAATGTTTGAAAAGTGTTACTGCTTCTGATGACTTTATACTTTCATTAGCTAATCTCTCAAGACATAAAAATCACCTAGAAAAAAATTTAGAGTTGCTGATACTGGATGTACGTGTGTATTCAAAATAATGTTCTTGATAATTTCTTCATCTTTTTAGCCGACTTAAATTTTTTTATACTTTTAATTATGATTTTAAAAATACACAAAGGTAGCAAGAGTAATATGATGAAACCCACGTTTTCATCACTCACATTCAACAATCATCAACATTTTTGATCAGTATTATTAGATCATCATTTTTACCTGGTAATATGGTTAATGAAGAGACCACAGTAGAAGTGAGATGTCAACTCATTTTCTTATGGTTCATTGTGTTTGTACTTTTAGTATGATCTTAATCCATAATTTCATGGGGAAAATCTTTTAAGATACTGTTTATATTAGTCTGCTCAGGCTGCTATAACAAAATACAATAGACTGGGTGGTTTAGCAACAGAAACTTATTTTCTCACAATTCTGGAGGCCAGAGGTCAGTGATTAAGGTGTTGTTAGGGTCAATTTCTGGCGAAAGCTCTCTTCTTGGCTTGTAGATATCTGACTTTTTGTGTGCTCATATGGCCTTTTCTCAGACAGAGAAAGAAAGTGATTTTCTGCTCTTTTTAAAAGGGCACTAATCCAATCAGACCAGGGTCCCCACCCTCATGACCTCATCTAACACTAATTGCTTCCCAAACACTCTATCTACAAATACTATCACATGGCAGTTAAGTCTTCAACATATGAATTTTGGGAGAACACCATTCAGTCCATAGCTATCAGTGGTCTAATTTTTGGTAGCTTGTTTATTTAATACTAGATAAATAATAGAAATTATAAATCCTCTTTACTAGAACATTTAACTACAGTATGTTACGACAGGTTGAAAATGAACAAATGAGGGATGAAGCCAGTGGATGCATGCTCTCCTTCTTTCCTCAGATACCTGTCATCCTATACATACTATGAGAAATGGCCTGAATAAGAACACCAATATCAGTGAGTAAAGGAAAAATCGTATAGTTGACTAATTTTTTCTTATTTTTAAGAGAAAAATATGTCACCAGAGGTTTTAGTATATCTTTTTATACTCTCTTGCACATCACTCTTCCACGTAACCACATTTCAAAAATTTCATGAGGACCAACATTTCGTCGGCTAGCAAGTCTTTTGGACAGTATCTACCTTAACCAGGTGAATTAAACACAGAATTAAAGTACACGGGCTTTGTCTGATTCATCAGAAAATACAATCTTTATTTCACTTGAACAAAAAAAGACCATAGTGTTTGGCTTCCTGCCCATATTGCTCAGCCACATAAAAGATCTACAGTAAACTAGTCTGAGCATATTTAGCATCTAGCATGCTTAGAATTTCATTCAACACTCGTTTGAATGTTCAAAAAACATTTATTGAGCATGCATTGTGCACCCCATACTGTTCTTGTCACTTGGGCAAGAACAGTGAACTAAACATAGAGCATATATTCTAGTGAAGGGAAATAGAAAAAAATGTAGATTTGTAAATTATGTGGAATGTTAGAAGAGGTAAGTGCTATAAAAAAATAAAAAGAAAAGCAGGATAAGAGGGAGTGAGGGTGTGTGGAGTTGGGGTGGGTTGCAATTTTAAGTAGAGGGATCAGGGTAGATCTCATTGTGAAAGTGCGAATTGAGTGAATATTTGAGAAGAGAGAGAGTTAGCCCTGGTACTAGGACATTCTGATCAGAGGGAACAGCATTGTAAAGACCTAAGGCAGGAGTGTACCTGGTATATTTGACCATTAATTTTAGGGCCAGTGTATTTAGAGGGGAGAGAGATAGAGGAGGAGAGAGAGAAAGAGGGATATGAAGATATAAAGTCAGAGAGGTACCAAGTACCAAGAATACAGATTATGTGGGACCTTCCATGTAATTACTCTGGCTTTTACTCTTACTCTGAGTGAAATGGGGAGCCAGAGCAGGCTTTTGAGGAGAGGAACATAATGTCACTTTGTTTTAAAAGGATCAGCCCAGCTGCCATGTTGAGGCCAGAGAGCAGAAGGCAAAGACGTATGTGAGGAGACTAGGAAGGAAGAGCCTATTGCAGGAATCCAGGTGAGGGCTGATGGTGGCTTGGACCAGGTGAGGAGCTGTGGTAGTGAGACATGGTCAGATTTGGGATATATTTTTAAGTTAGAGCAAATGCTACTTTATGATAGATTTGAAAAAAAAAAAATAGTCAAGAATGACTCCATGATTTTTGGTCTGAGCCACTGGAAGGATGGAGTTGGCATCAACTGAGATGGGAAGGCTGCAGGTAGACCCAGTTTTGTAAGAAAGAGCCAAATTTCAGCTTCAGAAATGCTAACTCCGAAGTGCCCATCAAGAATGGATTTTTAGATATGTGAATCTGGAGTTCCAAAGAAAAACCTGAGCTGGAAATAGCAGAAATAGTTGACACAGAGAGCACCCACTGTGTGCCAGGCACCATACTAGGTGATAGAAATGCACACCAAATCAGATGGCCTCAAGATGGAGCACAAAGTCTCCCAAACTATGTTCTCTGAGCATAGCTCTGGATAGGTTAATGAGTGCTCTAAGGGGGAAAATAAAGGGCCTATGGTCAAAAAACTTGGGAGATGTTGTTGCTTACCCTTTGGATTCATAATACAAATTAAAATTTTAAAGCCTCTGAGAAATTCTACAGTAAAAACATTGTTTAAGTGTATGTAATCCAGATTTTTCCAAATGCATTTGACCTTTGTACTTTTTTGTCACTTTTTAGGCATGTGTATTACATTCTGAAGAATATTAAATTTAGAAATGCTAAACTGGCATAATCAATAATGCAAATAACTGATTATAATGCAATGTAAAGAGTGTTTTAATTGAGATGTTCTCCAAGTTTTATGGGAAAACAAAAATGGAATATTTTTCTTCTTGGACAGGCCGTGCATGGAAAGCTTTGATCCATATTTGTTGAACCCCCAAACAGACTCATACCTTATGGATGAGGTCAGAATACAGCCTTGATAATTATAAGTCCTGATTCACTGTGTGAGTCAGAGTAAGTTACTTTTCTGTTTCTCTTTCTGGAAAATTAAGAGCGATGTTGGCCTACTCAATAAAAAGTATCATAAAAAGTAATCTGTTTTGCAAGTACTGTATTTGATTAAATGACATTTAGTTCTTGGGGAATATAATTGTTAAAAGTTGTCTGTCAGTTGTTCGTTAACAAATACCCTTTACTTAGTCTAATTCCCCTGAATTCATGTCTTTAATTAGCACCCAAAATGAATTAATTAGAGGACAAAGATTGGGAGAATTCATGGCAACTTAGGTTAATTTGATCAGAGAATAGTATTAGTTTGAAAGATTTTGGAGGACTCTGTTTTGAAGCACTCGGACTGTATGGCATGCCTCCCAAGTGGGTTGTAATTAGTTTTGTCTCCTTGCTGTGAACATGTGGGGTAAGCACAGAGGAGGACTGTACTGACTTCCTCATAAACACTCTCACCCACCAACTCAGTAAGGGATTCTACAAGACTTTGATGAATTCTTCATTGCTAGATGATGTGCTGATTTTGTGTGTGTGATTTTATTTTTATTTTTATTTTTACTAAAGTACAGTTGGCATACAATATTTTTAAACAATGATTTCCTAAGAAGTATAACTTAGTTACCTAACATAACAGAGTTTCCAGTTGTGACTGAAAGTGTGGAATGGAATGGGAGAAATGAGATGATGAAAACCACATTTGAGCAATTAATGATTAGATTTGCACCAGCTACCATCCGCTTCCATTTTAAACGTGCTCCCAAAGATAGCTGTTTTTCAATCTGTTTTATCTCCATTTTCTTTTTACCCAAATCTTGCTCCTTGTTTCTAGTGTTGAGAAATGCTGATAACCATGTCCTCTAATATGTAGATTTACCCCGTCAGTTCAAAATCAGAGATACTAGATTGAACACCTTTGTTTTATTTTTTTATCTGATTTAATATTAAATTGTGATTTTTAAAAGCATTGCTTATATTCCTTCATTTTCGTCTGATATGATATTACTTTTTCTGTTTCCTATGCAGTACTTGGTCTGCCTATCTTTATGGCTCCTATAATTTTGGAACACTTCTAGTTTTCTCACAAGAATGGGAATGTATGTTACAGCTCTTAAATACATCTTGAAACTTGAGAAATTGAGAAACGATATGTAGGCAATTGAATTGTAACTCCAATGGCCAGTTTATTCTGTTAATATTATTCTGATTACATAATTTCTAAAGCAGTCTCAGGAGGGAAAAATGAGATATTGGCAGCAGAAAATGTCATGGGATGTTCATAATGGAAACTAGCAACTGTCTTCAAGGGAAGTTGGTGCATGAATGTATATTTGGAAGAATGATCAAACTGCCTGGTCATTGGAAGTACCAAGAATTGATTTATCCAATAGTTATTGTTCTAAACTAGCCCAATGGACTTACTTTTGAGTTTACCAATAATTTTCTCTTGGTTTAAACACCTAACTCAAGGAATCTATAATTGAACTAATCTCTGCCACCATCTCCCATTTCCTCATCCCACTTTTCAAGTGTTTCTTTTCTTGAATGAAACCAACATCCATTTGGCAGTGTAAGACCAAAGCTAGAAATCATTCTTGATACCTCACTAAACTTCCCCTCCAATCCTAGTAGGAATACTTATTGATTTTACCCTCTAAATATCTCTCAGTACACTATTTCTCTGCTCTGTTGTTACTACTGTCCTAGACCAAGTTATATCATTTAAAGAACTGGAGTTTAACATAGTTCATTAGGGAGAGTATACATAGAAATGTGCTTGTGTGTGTATGTGTGTGTATGTGTATGCACGTGTGTATAAAGTAAATACAAATCTGATTATTATCCTATAGGGCAATATAACTATAACTTTTTGGGGCATCTCTTCCACTAAAGTTATTTAGATTTCTACCTGACACAAATTTACAAGTTAACACATAACTTCACAGTGTCTGGGCTCTATAGTAAATAGAAATATCAACAGAGGTATGTTTTACTAAAAAATTAAATAACCCCTAGTGAGCCAGAGGAACAATGTTTCATTATGGCATTGAACGAGTTTGCAATCATCCACTTGGCCTTGTTGACAAATCGGGATACATTTTCTTAACCAGTTGCTTTAATCCATCTTCCTAATGTACGGAAACTGCATCAGCAACCCAATACCTCTTTTGTACACAGACTTTGATTAGGAGTTCAGGTATGCCTCAGCAACGTGATGCTTTTGTCAGGATGGCCAGCAAACAACCTGCCCTGCACAATGCAGATGCTGGAGATTGTTCCAGTCCGGCCCCATATATATATATTTTTTAATGCCTACAGTACCTAGTCTTCCTAGATGGTCTCCCATCCAAGTACTAACCAGGTCCAACCCTACTTAGCTTCCAAGATCGGACGGGATTGGATGTGTTCAGGATGGTATGGCTGTAGACCAGCCCTCATTTTAAAAATGAGGAAATTGAGGCCCAGAGAGCCAAAGTGACTTACGTGGCATGCCTTTTCCTGCTTTGTCTTTCAAGGCTCAACTCAAAAGTTATCTTCTTTCTAATACCCAAACTCTACACACCTGATAGAAGATATGTCTACCTTGCCATTGTGATCTCCTAGTATTTTATTCGTTATCTTTATTAGAGCATATAACATATTGTTTGATACTTATTTGTTTGTTTGCTTATCTCCCTGGCTAGGCTTTGGGTTATTATAACATATGAATAGTATCATATTCACCTTTGTATGTTAGTGTTGAACTCTGTGCCTGAGATATAATAAATTCTGGATAATGTTTATTGACCTGCATCGAAATTGCCTGAGATCCAACAAACGTAGTGGCAGAGTTGGAAGCAGGACTCACTTCATTTAAATCTTAGACCACAACTCTTTCTGAGACATTTCAGTGACCTTCAAAACTACACCACTGTATTATCATAAGTGATAGCCTCATATCATGTGTGACATGTATAACAAATGGTATATGCAGGAGTTCAAACACATGAAATCTTTCCTTCTTAGACTTCCCTTTTGCTATAGTACTCAGGCAAGTAGCCAAAAAAAACCCCAAAAAACAAACAAACCAAAAAAAACAAGTGACAGGAAAGACCCTTCCCCACTTCTTCCTTTCTTCATTCAAGAATAACTACTTTGAATTTCATCATTCAAAGATACTTCTTGCAACAATTTGGTGTACATCCTTCCAGACATTTTTCTGCACATATATATCTGAATATACATATATAACTTATTTGACCAAATTGTGATCATATTGTCTACACCTTTTATAATCTGTATTTTTTAGTTACCAATATAGTATGAATTTTCTGCTCCATCAATAAACATATTTATATATAAAATTTATAATAATTACATATCATATCATTGTCTTGAGGACCATAATTTATCCAGCCATTAAAAAAATACCGTTGACCACTGCAGTTGTTTCTAATCCATTGTAATTATAAGCAGTCCCAAGATAAATATTGTTGAGGCTAGACCTGGACACCTATTTATTATATAGGTTTTTTTTTTTTTCTATTTACAGAATTTAAATTCTGTATTGGTGGTAATTTTCTGAACCTTCCTTCTTGCTTCAGTTCTTTCTACCTCAGTGTCTCACTGTTTTCTTTCTCTGAGTTCCTTGAGCCACTAACGTGCCTTTCCTTACCTCCTTTCCCCCCATTTGCTAGTTCTCTTGTTTGAGAAGTGATAACACCAAAATGAGTAAGGAGAATAGAGTCTCTGGTCCACCATTGTTCTTCCGTCCTTTCTTACCTATTTCTTTCGTATTCTCTTCACCTCCTTGCCTTTTCTTCAGTTTAATTTGGGGCTACCCTTTCCAGGTGGCTAGTCACCTGGATAACCAGCTAAGCAATGTGGTAATCATGGCCAGTGGACAGGCCACAACAGGGCTATTGATCACTGTCAAGATGTTTCTCCCATGATGTCATCTGTGCTTCTGAAAGAAAAGAAAGAAAAGAAAAAAGCTACATAATCCAAAATTGCATAAAGAAGAGCCATATGCTTTTAACTATTAATGAATCATTGAAGATTATTATTTCAACAACCTTTCTGGGACCGAAATGTTTTCCATGTGTTTGCCTAAGTCGTGTTGGTAGCACCATCTGGAATAGCTGTTTGGCGTCTCTGGCTACATGTCTTTTCTAACTCTTCTCTAACATCTCCAGAAACCATTCATATCCTGAAATGTTTATTATTATTATTTTTTGAGTTTTAATTAAAACTGTGGCAGCTGAAGACACAGTTGGTGGGAGAGGCGATGTGATGAAAGCTGGGACTTGTCTGGACATGATTGCAAAGTTGCCCTCTTACCTTCCTTTCTCTTCTTTTGGTTCTTTGTCTTGCCTAAGACCATTTTCCATTCCGAAGGTATTGATCTTATATCAGGTATAGGAATGGCAATGTCGAATTAATGTAGCTGTGAAAATTTGTAACTGAGAAAATGGTGGGAGTAGGGGAAGGTGGGGAAACCATCCCGTGCAGTAGTTTCTTCATACATATTTTAGTAAACTGCAAGACAGTGGTTTTCACCGCTTTTACATTCTGCTGACCTTACTTGAAAGATGAAGGTGTGTGTGTGTCCGTGTGTGTGTGTGTGTGTGTGTGTGTGTGTGTGTGTGAACATGTCACAAGATGCAGTGATAAGATTTTGACTTAGCGTTAGCTGAAGCCCCACAACAATAGGTGTCGACTCTCCCATGTTCCAAAGTCAGATGTTCTATCAGCCTGCTAAGCTTTCATTTAATTAAATACTTATTTAGAGACCTTAGCTGACCACCCACTCTTGATCTATAAGAGGGTTAGGAGGATGCAAAAGAAGGTGGGGATTAGGTCGAGGATTTCTTTGGTGGGGGATATGCTCTGGGTCCCATGTACCCCTCATGGAGGAGGGATGGAGATGCTTCTCTCTTTCTTAGTAGACTGGCCTTCGAGAGGCCACTGGAGCCTTTGATATGTGACCCGTCAAGTCTGGGAGATGGTGTCTGACCGCAGTAGAGAAATCTGCGGGGCTTAAGTCTGGCTGACATAGTCTGTACTGCAGAGCCAAAGGGAGGGCTGCAATTAATCACTGAAATCTGCATGGTGAGAGAGAGTGTGGAGAAGCCAGGCAGCGAAGATGCTACACTGTTGTGCCAGGGACCCACTGGTGGTGAAGTGCTTCTGCCCAAACTCCAGCAAAGCACACCACGCAGGGACATCTCCCACAGCCAGAAAACATGACCATAAGATCAGTATCAGTGAAGTAAGAATTTTCTGCTCTTTACCTCTCCCTCTTCCCACCCTGCACCCAAAGGGATAGAGGAAGCTCAGTGGGTGGAGGGTTGGAGGAAACTGTAAGGGAAGGAAATAAAGAAGGCAATCATACATACCTCTCTTCCTCACTGTGAGCTTCCTGCCTGAATTAGGCCAGGCCTGGTAAAGAGGGCAGCTCAAATCCTAAGTGAAGTTTAGAGTTTGATTATTACCTTGGACTGGAGACACTAAATACTGAAATGAGATAGACTGAGAGATTAAAGTGAACAATGGTGGTTTTATTACCTAAGGATGGGCAGATAAGCCTCAATGCCTACTGGAGATTATTTCTAGTGCAGGGGAAGAATCAGTCACCAAGTAGGTTTAATCAGGCAATGGGATAATCCAAGTCAAAGTGATTTGATAATGAGAGTATTAATCTTTCAACCTAAGTTACACTACTTATTCAAAAATAAACTTAAATTGATAAAAAATGCTTAATTTTAATTACAAGAGGGCCATAATTTCTATACTTACAATATAACTCTGCTCTAGAGTCAAAGAATTCTACAATTTATAATAAATATAATAAATCTTGCCAAAATATCATTTTAAGGATAACACTTTATAAAAATAAGATACTGGTTTTTATTGCTGGAAAAACTCTTTCAGTATTAAATTAGAGTATACCTACCCCTGAGTGGCAAACTTACTGTGAAGGCCTATCTTGAGCTTTTATTATCAGAATGTTCTTTCCCTCTGTGAGCAAAGGGTCCAAAGCAATTATTCTTGTATGAGGCAGTTGATCAGGTAATTACTGTTGCATGACAATCTCAATGACACAAGATAGCAATCTTTTATTATCACTTTTGCAACTGAGGTCAGCCAGCGGTCAGTGGATCTAGCCTTGGCTTAACTGGGCAGCTTGCTCATCTGCACTGGGCTGGCCCATGTATCTGTGAGTTGGTGATGAGTCAGTTCATCCCAGCTGGGCTTGGCTGGCTATCTCTGCTCCTCAGTGCAGAGTAGGTCTTGGGGAGCAGGAACAGCTCTGTTCTGTGGTCCCGTCCTCCTCCTGGGACCAGTGAGCTTGCCAGGGTGTGTTGTTCCCATGGCGAGAGCAAAGGCACAAGAGGACAGTGGAAATGTCTGAGGCCTCTTAATACTTACCTAGGTTTGAAGCTGGCATATTGTCACTCTGGGCATGTGCCACTTGGCCAGAGCAAGTCCCATGTCTGAGTCCAAAGTTAAGGCGTAGAAATATATGCTTCATCCATAATGGGGCATAGCAAGGGTACAGAGGCAGGAAATGATAAAGAATTGGAGTCCCAAGTACAATCTACCATAGACAGATCCCTGAGAAATGATGAAGGTCCAGGACTAAACACTGCATATGGGAGGCAAGTGGATACCTATTGTTTCTGCATTGTTTGTACCTCTAGTCTGGATCTATCTGGGGGACAGTATGTCCGGAAAGAAGAGAGGGAGAGAGGTGTTGTGGTAAGTCTGTCCATGGAGTGAAAGTTTCAATGATGTTTTTTTTTTTGTCATTTCAGAAGGGACCAGCTTTGTAATTCTAGTCAACATGCCTTAACGTTTACTATTTTGAAAGTATTTGTCCCCTTAGTGTGATTATTAGAAACTCTCTAATAATAGTCTAGGAGTTTATCTGGTGGTAAGTTGTGAGTGGGGAGCTGAGGAAACTGTATCCCACCCTTGAATCAATCTTCAGAGAAAAAGAACCTCAGAAAATCGAGTGAATGGAGGCAAGAATAGCTGGCTGAGCCCTGGGGCCCACTCCAGGGAAGCTAAGAAGGGAAGCTGTTATTTACTGAATACCTACTACATTCCAGGAACAGCATGTTTTTTTTGCATGCAACAGATATTTTTGTGAAGCATCTGATTTCATCTTCACCGAAAGAATTTGATATGGTAGTCATTAAAACCCCCATTTAGTAAATGTGAGAACTGATACAAAAAGGAGTGAGTAACCTTTCCAAGGTCACACAACTTGGGTTGGGCTGAGGTAGATGGACGAGGGGATCTATGTTGCATCCATCACTGCAACTCAAACCTGAGGCGAGGCATCCATTGTAGAAAGGGTTTCTCCATGTCTCCAGAGCTTCAAGCTTACACACTTACACTACTTTTCACACTCTTACTGAGACCCAGGAGAGTGCCCAGCGGGGGGAAGGAAGGTACCTTCTCAAGATGAGGCACATGATGGGGGTTGATTGGATAATGTGACTGAACCTCATATATAACACTTCCAGAAATATCTAGCGTCCTAATCATTATGAAATCTTGCCTTGTGTCTTAAACTGAGGCTCCCTGTCTCCCAAAATGAAAAAGTCAAATCCATATCTGGTTTATTTTCCAGTGAGAGAGTAACTCTGCCTTTCTAAAATCCCAGACAACCTCTCCATGTGATTCTTGCCCATGGCAGGACCAGAAGTATACTCCCCTTTGGCTCTAGCCTTCATTAGTTTCTAAGAAATAAAAACACAGTCTCTGCATCTCACTGTCATCTTTTCCCAGGCCAAATGCAAGAGAGTGTTGCCATAGCAACTGCAGCAGAATTTAGGACATAGAGGATATTTTGGCCCTGCTGTATCTTTGACCAAAAGTTATGCTGTGTGACTGTGACAGTATCATGATTATCCATCTGGGCTGTAGCTGCATTTCTCCCTCTTAAAGTTATGAGCATTGGGGTTAATCATTTTCCCTTCTCACGTACTTGTCTCTCACTCTTGGTACTTTGCTTCACTTCCATGTCACCAATCAGGATACAATTTTCTGTATTCAAATGTCCAATTACCAGGCCTGCAATGGAAAAAAGCTTACACACGTTTTCAGCTGAGGGTTCTGTTTTCCCTCTGCCTAAGCTCTCCCCAAGTCTCCTCTACCACTTCTCCCTCAATACACACTTTGAAATGTCAGTCACAAATAGGAATTCCCATGTCAGTACTGAGTCAGGGGTCATCTTGGAAGGATTTCTCAAAGTTATTTTAAAAAATCATATTAATGTTCTCTTATGGGACAATTGGAGGGAAGCGGATTAAATCTTTGATGTGGTGAAAATTAATTGACACAGAAAGATGGCGATTATAAACAGATCTGGTAGTAACATGAAGATGTTAGTAAGATTAATCTGATTGATGGGAATATGGTGTATTTATTTTATTTTATTTTTCGCTTAATTTTTATAATGCACATATGCTGCTTTTGTAATAATAAAAATGTGTCCTCAATTATAAAATAAAAAGTCACGGTCATTCTTCAATGCTATTATAATTCCAAAGCTAGTTAAAGTTTGTGACTAAACACAAATCAAAACAGTGAGACAAAGTTCTACTTTCTTTTCACTCTACGCACACATCTCCAGAAATTCTGACTTGTAACCCCTGCAGAATCACTTCTGAATATAGAAAAGGAAAAAACAAAGAAGATGATGGAAACAGATGCTCCTTAACCAATGGTTATTATTTTTTCGGTCCAAGAGCCTAAGGTATTCTATGACGAAAAAATTTGACAGTCCATCCGCTTTTTCTTTAAAGCTTCCCACCTTTGACCAATCTGGCTCACTGCACAGCTAGGGCCCTTAGTAAGGGGAAGTGTCCCACCACCTTGCCCCTTAAGGTGCTGTCTGGGAACCAGAAGCATCAGCATCACCTGAGAGTTTGTTAGGAAAGTGATAACTCAGGTCCCACTCTAGACCTCCTAAATCGGAACTTGTATTTTGATAAGATCACCAGGAGATTCAAATGAACATTGAGATTGGAGAAACATTGTCCTATTACCACCTCCTGGCCTGAGGATCTTTCTTCCCTCTCAGGCGTTGGCAGCCCAGGAATTCTTGGCTGCCGTTCATATCCCTATCACCGGCAATTCTTAGGTCAGCCTGCCAGCTTGGACTAGATACCATAACACACCCTGTGAATGGGCAAATTTTCAGCCAAGCCCAGACCATGAAAAAGAAATGATTTGGACTAACATTTGGATCGGCTGGTACTACAACCAGCACTTGTCCCTCTTTAACCTTGCCTTGCTCAGTTACTTCTGTTAAAAATACTCCTTTGTATTAGTTATTATTGCTGCATACCGGATTGATCCAAAACATAGTGGCTGAAAACAACAAACATTTGTTATCTCACAGCTTCTGTGGGTCAGGAAAAGCCAGGACAGTGTAACTGGCTGGTGCCTCTCAGTCAAGGTCTAGGGTTATCAGATTTATCAAATAAAAATGCAAGATGCCCAGTTAAATTTAAATTTTGGATGAACAATAGATAACTTTTTAGGACCAGTTGCATTCAATATTTAGCACAAACATACAATAAAAAATTATTTGTTGCCAGCCTGTCTAGGTCTCTCCAGAGGTCATGGCCAAAATACTGACTGTGATTTTGTCACTCTGAAGCAAGGATGAGTGGGACGGTTAATTTTGTGTTAGTTTGACTGGGCTGCGAGGTGCCCAGATACTTGGTCAATCATTATTCTGGGTAATGAGGATGTTTTTGGGTAAAATTAACATTTGAATTGGTAGACTAAGTACAGCCAAATGTGGGTGGGCCTCATCCAGAGAGTTGAAGAACAAAAAGCAGCCCCTCCCATGAGTAAGGGGAAACCTCTCTTGCCTGATGTCTTGAGCTGTGGTCTTTTCTTGCCTGTAGAACTGAACTGAAACACCGGCTCTTCTTAGATCAACCTGTCAGTTTTTGGACTAGAACTCAACATCACTGTCTCTCCTGGTTCTTAGGCCTTCAGATTTGGATTGGAACTATACCATCGGCTCTCCCGAATCTTCAGCTTGCCAATGGCAGATCTTGGGACTTCTCAGCCTCCATAATCATACGAGTCAACTCCTTATAATACATCTCTTTACATACACACTCACACACATCCTTTTGGTTCTGTTTTTCTGGAAACCCTCAACTAGTACACTCTGCTTCTAAGTACTCTCACATAGTTGTTTGGTTGTGGGCAGGCTTTGGGTCTTCACCACGTGTGTCTCTCCACAGGGCTGCTTTGTAACATGGCAACTGGCTTAGTTCTGGGTGAACCATCCATGAAAGAACAACAGTATATCTGATATGGAAACTAATCTTCATATCACCTAATCTTAGAAGTGGCATCCATGTCCCAATACATCTGCCATATTCTATTTGTGAATCCCTAAGTCCATCCCACCTGCAAAGGGACAGATTATAGAAGAATGTGAAAACTGGAGGCAGGAATCACTGAGAGCCACATTTAGAGGCTGCCTGTCATACCCTTACTTCTTCCCACCAGCATGGAGATATGGCTTAGAAGGGGACATAGACACTCGAATTTGCAATTTGTATTCCAGAAGCTGATAAAAGTTACAAGAAGGTAGTGAAATTATAAAGGCGATGGTCATTCCAATGATACAAAATGGTGCAAAGAACCCTGGGAAAATGGATTCAGCAATTAAGCTGGTAGGAGGTCCTGCAAGGTCTGAAAGTCCCTGCCTAGGGTTCTGCTGTATGGCAGCCTAACCCCTGGCTCTACCACCAGGAGTTTCTGTTAGGTTTCCCTTGGAGATTCCTAGATAGATTCCCTGGTCTTCTCAGTCTTCCCAAGATTGCATGCTATGATTGAAGGGAAATGCTCCAGCAGTATTTTATTTAGCATTTTAGACACAGAGTAGAAATTTAAACACAGAGAGCTGAGAAAGTAGGACCAGGAATGGGGAGGAGGATGTAGTGTAGAAAAACCATCCAGAAAAGATTCTTCTTTTAAACTGCATTCTGAGAGAGAGAGAGAGAGAGAGAGAGAGAGAGAGAGAGAGAGAGAGAGAGAGAGCGCGCGCGCGAGAGGTGGCTCTTTTCCTTCCATTTAGCCTTTCCCCTCTCTGTTCATAGAGAGAGGAGTCACAGATGTGACTGTACCATAGGCCAGCTCAATTCTGAATCCAATCATTCTTAGAGCATTTTATGGTAGGGGAAAATGGGAGCAAATATAAAGGGAAATAAAATGGTAGTGATGAAGGGCTTTCAGCCAAAAGCACCATTAAAATAAGAACATGAAATAAAATACATTTAACCATCTTAAATTCTTTTTGTTTTTGTTGGTGGTGGTTATTAAAAAAAATACTATACTATGCACACATGAAGAAAATTATTTTCACAGAATTCAGCTTCATTTGAGGCAGCCCTATAGAGGCAACTCCTAGTAATTATAAAGCAATCTCACAAAAATAAAGCCAATTCCATGGCAGCCTATCAACTTGAATTCTTGCAAAACAAAATGTCTTTCCAAAGTTTCCATTAACCATAGGCTGGCTTCGTAAGCATATATATATTAGATTTTAAAAAATAGAGTAGAAACAACTTTACTAAGTGCTTTTTACACTGAATTCTCAGAGTATTTTGTACATCTTATAACATCATCTGTATCCCAAAAGTAGTCTATTCATTTTTTGTTTGTTTTATTCATTTAAATTTAAAAGAATAAAATTAGAATTAGGTTCAATAGGAAGATATCTCCAGCGACCTGAGAATTTTCCTTTTACTTATGTTACAAAATTTAGATTACATCCCTTGTTTAAATTTGTTGCAGAAACAAGGTTTATTGTAGAATTCAAAATCCCTGCAATTCCCATCAGAAAGAAGAAATTCCCTGTGGGGCTGGAGTGCTGTTGTGTAGTTGGTTAGGTAGAGCACATTAGCTCTGGCATTTTCAAAAGGGGCTTTGGTTCTTGAAAGGCAAGAAAAAATGGGGTTCTCTTTTCTTATGGAGTTGTATGCAGCTTACCATGTTTTGCTGATGTGGCAGGATCCCTCTTTTTTAGCCCACGGACAATTCAGCAGTTTTTAAAAAATTAAGTAAGCATTCAATTCGAAATACATTTATTGTGTTAAAGGCAGTGTCCTAGCAACAACAGAAGAAAGAGGTTAATATGAAGCAATTTCTGCCCTCCAGAAACTTTCCACCTGACAGTGGGTTCCAAACAAATGTGCCAGGTATGGCCGTGGTTAACTATGTTGACATGCTTATTTATGTTTCGGGCAATGATCCTGGTGCTTTATGGGAAATAACTAAATTAATTTCTACAACAGTCATATGGATTAAGTTCCATTATCATTCTCGTTTTATGGATGAGGTAACCAAGGCTAATAGAGACATTAAGACATTTTTTCTAAGATAAAACAGCTGGGCTGTGCTATCAACAGTGCTATGGGCTGAATTGCATCTCTCCAAATTTCATATGCTGAAGTCTTGACACCTAGTACCTCGGAATGTGTTTAAAGATAGGGCCTTTTAACAGATATTTAAGTTAAAATGAAGTCATTAGGGTAGACCCTAATCTGATATGACTGGTGTTGTTATAAGAAAGGGAGATTTGGACACAGGTAGAGATGGAAGACCTCATGAAGACACCGAGAGAGGATGGCTATCTACAAGCCAAGGAGAGAGGCCTCAGAAAAACCAACCATGCAACACCTGATTTCTAACCTCCGGTACCATGAGGAAATGGATTCCTGTTGTTTAAACTGGCGGTCCCCAAACCTTTTTGGCACCAGGGACCAGTGCTCCTATGAGAATCTAATGCCTGATGATCTGAGGTGGAGCTGAGGAGATGATGCTAGCACTGGGGAGCAGCTGCAAATACAAATGAAGCTTTGCACCCTCTCCTGCCACTCACCTCTTGCTGCTCATCTCAGTTCCTCACAGGCCACATACCAGTGTGGGTCTGTAACCCGGGGATTAGGGACCCCTGGTTAAGCCACCCAATCTATAGTACTTTGTTATGGGAGCTCCAGAAGAAAAAGTACAGACAGAATTCAGACCCAGAATGACTGTTGTAAATGATCTTACTCTTTGCCAAGTCGACCTGGTCTGTGGCATCTCTTAATTTAAGAATGACATAGGCAAGGCATAAGCACATGACAGTAGAGAGTCAAAGGATGGAGCAATCACCTCTCTGATGGTTGGGGAAAAAAAGGCTCCTATATGAAGAGGCGCTTGACATGTTTTTTGAAGGTGAGGAGGATTTGGACAGATTTTGACATCTGAGAGAATGCATTTCAAGTGGCACAAACAGATGGAGCAAGAGTTCTGTAGTCAGAAAGCTTGGGGTAAACTGATCAAACCAGGAGCTGTCCTTGCTGGGATTGAGTGTTGGGTGTGATAAGTTAAGATCAGGGGTTCTGAAACGATTTTTTATTTTTGGACTATTCACTTCTTTGGCAATACAGCCAAGTCTATGGATGCTTTTGCAGGTAAATGTGTTGAATTGCATGAAAAATATTTAAAAAAAATGTTTAAAACAGTCGTAAAAATAAATATTAAAAAGTTAAGGTGTATAATAAAAAACGTATGTGCTTCTTTATTAATGCATTCAATGACTAGATATAGTGGCAGGTCTAAGAACTACTGTGATTTTGACGTAATAATGAATGTGTGATATTTTGCTATACCTGCATCTCTCCAGGAAAAGATTCATAGTTTCTTTTGATAAAAATCATAGTCATAATAAAATCATTACTATGCATTGTTGCCATCACAAGAAATGCTAAATTGTAGTTAGAGATTAGTGGAAATAAAGGTATACTTCTTTTCATCCATATTTACAGATCTCTGGCCTGGAGCAATGGTTTTTAATCTTTTTGGGTTTCTTTACTCCTTCTAGAATCTGATGCAAGTTGTAAATCTTCCTGCCTCCCAATGCTGGGGGGGAAAAAGCACATGCACAAATAAACCCAATTTTACAAGCAATTTGAGGAGATAAGTAGACTGCAAGTCTAGAAAAATACCCAACTGGAAAGACAGGTTCAGACTATATTGTAGAGGATTGGGAGTAACAAGAAGACTTTCTACTGAAATTGATAACTAATAATAGATAATTGGAGTGTTTTCAGCAGCAAAATAATGAAATTGGAGATGTGCTTTATGAAGTCTTACCATAAACCATTTATTGTAAAGTCAAATAATCTCTTTTTGATGGTCCTTTTAGTTTTTATAAATGTATGAATCTTTTATTTTTAAATACTTGCACAATCCTAATAATGCATTTTTCATGCAATTTCTTAGAAATGCATTTTTCTTGATTACTAACTTTGCGAAGGAGAATCAATAGCATAAGAAGCTCTGGTAGAGCCCACATCGAAAGCACTGGTGACCACTGTCTCTCAGGTGTGGTGTTCACAGTAATGGCTGAGCGCTGAGCCATTGATCAACTGCCAAGTATTCAATCCAATTTATTTGTTAAAATGGCTGGAATAACTAGGCTAGTGCCACTACAAATGGTTAACCACAAAGCTGGCTTAACCACTCATCCATCAATTGATTTTTTTAGCCCATATGACAGCCGAGAAACCTACGAATAATCTCCCAACACTTCATTCATTGGCATTCCACAGACTCAGCTGTTCAGGTGAGGGAGTACCCTTCCTTTTCTCCCTGGTGACATCTGCAGCAGTTCTCAGGATCTAAGGCAACACTCCTGGCAAACGGAGTGGGTCAGAGTCTCTGAGGGAGAGTAGTGGTCTGCAGGAACCCTTCAAAACTCAGGCTCCCCCTGACCCCCAGGGCTCAGCCTTAGAGAACACTAATGATCAAAGACACACAGTCATGTGGAAGTCAGCCAAATGCTTGACTTGCACTTTTCAAAAGCCAAATTGGGATCCATTGCAACTTACACAGGAAGCCTGACTGTTCACTTCCATCACACTCTGCAGGGATTCTTGTGTAGTGTCTGCACAATCTTTCACCAAATCTCTCTCACCTTCTGGACCACTCCTGCTTTTATCTCCTACTTCCCTCTTCCATTTTCTCCATTTCTTGATTATATGGATTGACTAAGCTTTTCTCCAGCAAGAAGGAATCCTTCCTTTTTTAAAGGCGGGTGAGATGAAGAGAGAAAGAATGCATGCTGGCACTTGCAGGACTCTCTTTGAACGTCTGGTGATGAGAAGACTGTGAACAATCCACATCGATCATTTTTGGCTTACCTCACTGTCAAAGGCTGACGGCTGCTCACATCTTGGAAGCCACTGATTTACAGATGAGGGTAGAGAGTATTAGTCAGTTATTGCTGCATAATGTACAACCACATTTCAGTGGCACACAATAATAAGCATTCACTCAACACCTATAGGTTAGCTGGGGCTTGCCGGTCTAGGCTGGGCTTGGCTGCATTTGGCTGAGCTTCGCTCCAAGCTGTAGATCTTATCTAGCTCTGCTCCAAATGTCTCTCATCCTTCTTAGACCAGTAGCTACCCAAGGCATGTGTTTTTTTTTTATTGTTTTATATTAGTTTCAGGTGTACAATACAATGGTTAGACATTTATATAATTTATGAAGTGATCCCCTCGTTTACTCTAGCGCCCATCTGGCACTACACACAACCATTACAATAATATTGACTATATATCCAATTCTATACTCTAAATACCCGTCACTGTTTTATAGTAAACTAATTTGTACTTCTTCATCCCAAGGCATATTCTTATGGTGAAATGCTGGAATATAAAAGGACAAGCCACACTGCATAAGCAAATTTTAAAGCTATGGTCATGTTATGTCAGTTAAATACTGTTGACTAAAGCAAGTCACGTGATCAAGATCTAAATCAAGCGGCAGAAACGTATCTCCCCTGGAGATGAGGTCATGGAAATATATGTTTTCTAAACACTAATCTAATCTATTATACCACCCTCCTTCCTTCAGACCATACTCTAGCAACTCTGGCTCTTTCTGCTCTTTGAACTCATTAAACTCATTCCTCCTTCAGTCTTTGCACTTATTTCCCCCTTTGCCTTTTCCAAATGCTGGTTCCTTTTTGAAATCCAGGACTTACTTCAAGTGCTATCTGTTCAGAGAGACCTTACTTGACTGCCCTTTCCCTGTCTCTATCACTTTCTATCAGATCCACCTTTTATATTTTTATCCTAGCACTTCTTGCTGTCCGAAAATACCTTATTTCTTTCTCACTCCCTGACACCCCACCCTGTCCCCCAGCTGCTGACATACATACAAGAATGTCAGCTCTATGAACACAATCTTGTTCATGCTCCACCCCCAGTGTGAGAGCAGCACCTAGTCTTTAGCAAATATGCAGTAAATATTTGTTGGCTAAACAAATACATTATAAAAATAATATAATACTTGATCAACACTGACAAAACCTAGGCTAAATGTTTCCTTCTTTATACTTTATTTCACACACTCAGGTCCTCCTATCTCTACTATTTCTTTCAAGCTTGACTTTGTAGAGCTTTTTTGCTTGCAGTTCAATTCACAGTCATCAGAATTAAGCTGAAGAGCATGACGACAGTTGAGCAATAGCATCTCAAGCCAAGAAGCTGTGCATCTTAAGATGACTAAACAACAAGTAAGCCAGTGGTCTTGATTTAAAATCAAAATAGCTTTACAAAATAGACAATGCAAAGCTGAATTAGAAAAATTAGAAATTAGTGCATTAGAAATTAGTGAATTAGAAAAAGTGCCATTGTTGAGCAGAAATAGCTATAGGATGTACAGCTTGGAAAGCTGAACATGTCTCTGAGCTAAAATTAGGCTGTTCCTTCTTTTTGACAAAATTTCTTGCACTAGGGTACACGGCTTGTCAGATGGAGCATAAACTGGATTTTAGCTGTTCTGCTGGGTACTTTTGCGCTGTGCCTAAATTGAACAACTGTGCTTAGCCATCTAGAGCCCACCTAACGCAAATTATATTTCTTTTGGGGGATGGTAACATAAATAGTATTGTGTTTTTTATTTTAAATTCCACTTACTGTTGGTATACAGAGAAATATTCGACTTTGTATATTAACCTTACATCCTGCAAACTTGTGTTTATTAATTCCAGGAAGGTTTTGGAGATTCTTTCAGATTTACTGCATAGATAGTCATGCCATCTGAGAACAAAGACAATTTGATTTCTTCCTTCCCAATCTGTATACCTTTTATTTCCTTTTGTTATCTTATTGTATTAGCTAGCACTTCCAATATGATGTTGAAAAGGACTGGTAAGAAAGAACATCCTTGCCTTATACTTGATCTTAGTGGGAAGACTTCAAGTTTCTCACCGTTAAGTATGATATTAACTGTGGGGTTTTTTGTAGACGTTTTTCTTTTTTTACCAAATTCGTCTCTATTCCTAGTTTACTGCGAGTTTTTATTATGAATGGGTGCTGTATTTTGCAAAATGCTTTTTCTGCGTCTATTGATATGATCGTGTGATATTTCTTTTTAGCCTACTGATGTGATAGATTATATTATTTGATTTTTTAATATTGAAACAACCTTGCATACTTGTGATAAATCCTACTTGGTCATGGTGTTTAATTTGTTTTATACATTTTTGAGTTCAATTCACTAATATTCTATTGAAGGTTTTTCCAACTATGTTCATGAGAGATATTGATCTATAGTTTTCTTGTAATGTCTTTGTCTGGTGTTGGCATTACAGTAATATTGGCCTCATAGAATGATGTAAGAAGTATTCTCTCTGATTCTATCCTCTGAAAAAGTCTTTATAGAGTTTGTATAATTTTTTCCTTAAATGTTTGGTAGAATTTACCAAGGGATCTATCTGGGCTCGGAGCTTTCTATTTTGGAAGGTTATTAATTATTGATTAATTTTAAAAGTAGATGTAAGCCTATGCAGATTATCTAGTCAAATCATATTTTTAATTAAAGAATTGCATTAAATCTAAATCAGGTTCAGAAATCCCATTCTGTAAGAAAATTGTCTGCATTTGTTGAGTTCCTGCTATGTGCCAGACACGATGCTCAGCATCATGGGTACAGCAGTAAACCAAAAGGATAGTCATACTGACTCAGGAATTTTAGAATGCATTGAATAAAATGTGTAAGAAAATACTTGTAATTAATTAATTAATTAATTAATTATAGTTATTACAGTATAATAGCACAATAAAAAGAGGACAGGGTGCTGTGAGAGGAGGATTTAAATTAGACTGGATTAAAGAAGGGCTTTCAGAGTAATTTTCAATATGTTTAATTAGCCCTTTCACTCAGCCAGGCTCATGTCAGAAGTCTCTAGCACCTAGCCTCACAGCCTCTGATAGCTAGCATTCTTGGATGCCCACCACTAGGCCTTACTCCACTTGCTTGCCCCAGCTCATTTTGGACACAGCCTATGAGATCTACTAGAAGTCAGGCCAGTCTCTGCAGGCAGCTGGCTGTCCCCAGCTAAGGATTCTTTCTTGTTTCCTCTGGCTTGCTCTGCATGAATAAACCCTCCTGCATAATGGTGTAATTGTGCAGTTAAGAAAAGGCAACACATGCACTGTGATGAGAACATAAGCACTATGAATATGAATCATGTCATTCATTTCCTTTGTTTCTCCTGCAGCAGCGATATTATCAAGAGCTGGACTGCCTATTGTTTGTACTGAAATCATACCCTGGGTGTGGGATTTGTGTTAAGCTTGCGGGCCCGATAGCCCCTTTCTGAATCAGGTCTTAAGAATGATTCTGAGGAGACTCTTTTGGGTTTCCAAAGTATCTGTGAAATCTTCCCTGCTAGCACTTCCAGTGTGTTATTCACCTTTGCATGTCCAGAATAAAGTACTTACTAGATCGATATATGCTCAGACTTCTGTACTCTTCTCTGTAATCCTGAGATGGAGAGACAGAACAGTCTTTCTTCCAAGTGCCTCAGTTTCGAACATCCCATCCCCTCTCTTTTGTTCTCTCAATCCTAGGAGTGGTAACTGCTTCCTAAAGTTTCTAATATCTGGGTACCCCAGAAACTTCTTTTGCTCTTTCAACAACTGTGTGATCTAGTTTTTGTATTAAATCTACTTTCTTCGAAATATCTAGCATGGTTTCTGCTTTTCTAATTGGACTCTAACTGATAAGATAGTTCAAAATATATATTTCAATCTCAATTGATCTTGATCTAACTATGTGAAGTAACCATTGTGTGAAGATGTTTTGAGGAGAGAAATGGATTCTGGTTGCAGCTAAGGCAATATTTCACAATTTGACTTTCGGCCAACTACTTTGCCTCTGTGAGTCTCTCTGTTCAACCACAAGATGGTTAAACGCCATTACCTCTAGAGTTTCTTCTACCTCAATACCCTTTGATTCTGTGGTTTAATCATTTGAACCTTATCCTAAATTTCATGTGAGCAGTCAACTATATCTTCCAATTCTCTCTCTAGTAAATCTCTTTATACCTTTTATAATCACTTCAGAAAATTCTTCTCTCTTACAGACAATGCTTTGTTTTCCCCAGGAGAAACCTTCCTATAGCCTAATTCCAGGTAAGTCATCTCTTTGTTAGACTGGTTTTCCCAAGGAAAATTTAACCATTCTAGACAAAATTACCCCTTTCTCTCTAAGGCAGCTTGAAGATAGCCTTGCCTCACTTTTTGACTCGATAAACTTATAAAATCCTCTCTAACACTGTGAGTTTTATGCTAAATGAGTTTCTCTCTTAGTATGGAGTTGCACGTTTTGACTGTTACTGCTGGCAAGTCAATATTTTTTCTACATGCCTTCTTGACATGTAGCAATAATAATAATAATAATAAAGAATAGGCTAAATGTGTAACAGATGCCCAAGTGCAAATTGAGGTAAATGATTGTGGATAAGGAACTGTCATCACCTACATCACAAACTAATCCAGCTGGCATCTGAGCCATAATTATAATAGAAATGTGGAACACACCCTCAACCTCGAGCATCAAAATAAAAGAAATATTGTATTTTAATGTCGGTGAAAACAATATACTCAGGGTACTCTTCACTAGTTTCAAGGGCGTATTCCTTTTAGAACTTGATTCATCCCTGTGCCAAATTGGCCCAATTCTTATGCTTGGAAAACAATGCCAATATCTTGGCCAGAAAGCTGAAGCAGATGGTTCTGGGGTCCTCACTGATGATTAACATCTTTCAGTGAGAAAACACGGGCCTCTCACTGAAGCCACAGCAATTACTAAGTTAGAGGCTGAAATGATTGCCAAAGGGATGACAAAGAAGAGAAACACAGAACATAGCCTTAGAAAATGTTGGCGATTTTTTTCTATTTATAGGTAACCTATAGTCATTCCTTTTTATTGATTGATAACTCTAATTTCTAATTTTCAGAAAATAGCGATGGAAGAATGTCATGTTTTGGTGTCTAATTTGGGTCACTCAAATTGTGCTTTAGGTAGGCTCTACCCATTGTTTTGAGAAGCAATAGATTAAAAACTGCACAGAAGCACTGAGAAGTCTAATATTTCTCATCCCTGGGCTTAGTGCCAAAACCACTACTAGACTTTCAGGGGGTTCTTTAAGAGCCTCTTGACTCTTTTAATAACTTACCATGAGTGAGATAATAGAAAGTATATATATATATATATACATATACTTTCAGTTCCTGGCACACAACTCTTTTATAATTTCCTGTGTGATAGAAATGTTTTTTGTTCTAATGAAGTGACTCTGGGTGGGCTCCTGGATGGAGACTGATTACTGGACAGACCAAAGTCATGATTAGAATCTTGAAATTTCCCCTGCCCCATTCTCTTGAGAAGGGCTGAACTGGAGTCATTGATCAGTCATGCCTATGTGATGAATATTCCATAAAAATCCCCAAAGTACAGGATTTGGAGAGCTTCTAATTGATGAGAGGAGAGTGTCACACCCAGACCAGGCAAGGAAGCTCTGTATCCCTTCCCATATACTTTTTGCCCTATGCATCTTTCCCATTTGGATATTCTTCTATATCTTTCATCACATCCTTTTATAATAAACTTGTAAATGTAAATAAATGTTTCCTTGAGTTTTGTGATTAACTCTAACACATTAATCAAACTGGAGGGGGTAATGGAAGTCTACAATTTGTAGCCAAATTGAACAGAAGTTGTGGGTAGCTTGGGGACCTACTACTTGTGATTGACATCTGAAGAAGGATGGGAACAGTTTTGTGGGCCTGAGCTTTTAACCTGTGGGATCTGCCACTATCTCTAGGTAGACAGTATTAGAATTGAGTTAAATTGATAGACACCCATCTAGTATTACAGAGAACTGTGTGGTGGGAATACCCCTCCCCATGTTTGATGACCAGAAGTGTCAGAAGTGAAGTGTATAAATGTAAAGGATTCTCGTAGGTAGAAAATGTAGCTTTTCCATTGCACCATGGACTGGGGAAGAGGAGCTTGAGTTTGGGTGCCAAGTACGGAGAGATCTCTTCCAGCTTTAGATCCATGAGGAGGACAATGCCTCATGTTATATCTATTGTAGTTTTGGAGACAGACCTTACTTAATTTCTTCAATTTACATTCTCATCTTACAATTATTTTTCTTTCAAATCTCTCAGAGACCCCTCTATCTACTCAACAGGTCCTTCCACAAAACACTCCATTGGGAAAGGGCTTAGAGTTCATTGACATCAAATACTCTGAAAAGCATTAATAGCATCAGTAGTCCTGGGCTTGTTTAAACAGATGCATATCTGAGTCATTGTCTGGTGGCCCATGAGGTGGATCACAGTATCCTTCAGGAAAAAAGTGACATCGTGCTATTGAGAATTACATTCCACTCTTGGGTCCAGACCTTGGCAAAATTGCTCAATAAATAAAATCTACCTTCTATCTATTGGTCTTTTTTTTTTTAAGGGACCTCTTACCTCCTTGCCTTTTCTCTCAGCCTAGTATCCTCATTCTTGTTCTCTCTTTCAAAATCTCCTTTCAAAAATGAATCTAATAAACTCATTTATATTGAGTTATGTAGAACAGATGAGACTTAATTTATACATTATCATAATCAGTTGAGATAAAAGATAAGAAAACATGATGGGGGAAAATACCTAGAGTAGTTTGCACTTCAAAGGAGACTCATAAATGGAAGAAGTAAATATCTAATTGCAGAACTGAAAGTGTCAGCAAGTCGGTCAAGACCTTTTAAAATCCTGGAATTATTCTACCTCTATGACAACATATTCATGACTAACCTTGCCCAACTCTGATAGCCCTAACTACAGACATCAAAACAGACATCTCCAATTCTAGGAGTTCAGTCTTTTGCATGCACTTCACTCTGGCTTGATATTGTGAGAATTTGCATCTCCAATAAGGTAGAGACGATCCAGTTTTACATGGAAAAGTCACTGGTCTCATTGAATATATACATATAACTGATAAGCTAAATAAGCACAAATTGTCATGTAACCAAACACAGGTGTATTTACTATCTCCGACTTCACCTTTAAAGTGTATTTTGTGAAGGAATCTTTTCTAATGCTACTGGATGATAACTAATCAGGCCTCTGGACTTTTTTAGTCCCTTCACTACAATAACTTTTTAAGTTTTGGAGATGATCTCAATTCAGTAATCAGAATGTCTAGGAGAAGACATTGATCAAAATTATGGAGCCAATTTAAAGTTACATTATCTCCATATTTGCAACTCTAGAGAGGTCTCCAAGTTGTCTCGTGAAGGCTTTAGGTAAAGAACATAATATCCCTTCTCCTACTCTCTTGGGGGAATTAGAGACTCAGAATGTCAACAGATCTTAACAAAGAAGTATCCCCATTTTCCTCACACTATTTCCAATTTTTATAGCCTTGGTTATGTTAAAAGGGTCAAGAGTCATAGAACTAGTTATCAATCATTTCTTTGAAAATTATGTTTTTGAGTGTTTGTCCTACACTCACTTTGATAAACTGGGTCTATCCTAGAGACACTTTGGTTGAAATTAAGACAGGAATAGTTCTGGTCTAACATCTTTTTATATTAAATAAATTGATATTGCCCCTAGTGGTATTGATTTGTAAGTTGGGGCTGGGTAGGTCCCCACTGACCAGAGTGTTAGATACTCTCTATTCTGTAGCTATAAATTCTGAACTGGTATTTTATATCCAAACAACAGCTATATGAATTGAGAAAGGCAGTCACTGATTAGATATCTGTTAGATATTGTAAAGATTTGCATTTGCTGCTACTTTAAATTTTTCCTTTCTGCATTGAAGTTCCATGGGGTAGCCTGTAAAGTCTTTATAATCATGGATCATGTTTCTGTAAGTCTTGTTCTTACTATTTAATTATGCTCTCTTATGGACAAAGGATGAATCAGAGACACTTATTCCACTGTGCTTGCCAATGGGAAAAAGAATACTAAAATCAGCTCTTGGTTTCATTCTACCAGTGCAGTGTTTCACCAATCTATGCCTCATTACATTCTACATCAACATAGGCACATTGCTATTCTACTTAAAAGCTGAAATGCTAGGGGTTGTGGTGTTGTTGGGTGAGGGTGAGAAAATTGTCACAACCTATAGTGAATGCAAAACATAGGAGCATAACTGCCACACTCCATCCTAGTTGGTCATTGGTCAGCACAAGGGTTTTTTCTTTCATTTCCTATCTCATCTTTACCTTTGCAAAGGACCATTTTGTAGAATTCTGCAAATATGTGGCATCTTGGTAGAGTCCCTAAAATTTATCATAACTTCTTTGTGTTGTTTCACACATCGATTGATCAATCTCCTTTTATACTTAGCCAAGAAGGACCAATAAATTCAGTTAACCATCCCAAAGGCTAGCCTTGATTGTAAAGAAATCAGTATTTACAGTCTTAGTCAGCAGAGCACTTGGTAAAGTCTTTTGTTGATAATAATATTTGTCTTTATCATTGATACTTATAGCTCCCCACCCCCAATAAAGCTCTATTTTTATTTCCTTGCTTTTATGTGGTCTTTCATTATGAAAGATATTCCTCTAGTAATGGCCAAAGATCATCAAAGTGAGGGGATTGGTACAGGGCCAATGCAATCAGCTGAAATTAAGAGATTAGAAAATATAATGAATGGACTTATGAGACAGTAAATTTTTTAATTTAGTGGATGCATGATTAGTGAATCCATATACTGTTGGTGATAGCTTTAAACTATGTCCACAAATTCTATGATACTCCTCCCTTCAAGAAGTATAGTTTAATTCTTTGGACTGTGGGGACTTATTGATTTCCTTCCAATGAATAGCATATGTTGGATGTGATGGTATAGAACTTCATAAAAGGTACTGTAGCTTCAGCCTTTCTCTTTTGGATCAAGACAGCATAATGACATGAGGACATATCAAGCAGCCCATGGAGGCAAGGGACTGAGGCTTTCTGTCGACAGCCATGTGAATAAGTTACCTTGGATGCAAATTCCCCAGCTCCAGTCAAGCTTTCAGATTATGGCAACTCCAACTGACACCCTAACTACAGTGTCATGAGAGACTCAGAGACAGACTATTCAACTAAACCTTTCTCAAATTCCTGACCCATAGAAATTGTGAGATAATAATTGTTAAAAGCATCTAAGTTTTGAGGGTAACTTGTTAAGCAAAAATAGATAACTAATACACGACTGAGCCAAGTAATACTTTCTGCACGTCTCTGAAATGGAGATTTTTTTAAGCGGAATTGAGTTGAAGATTCATGCAGGGCCTCCTGATAAAACAGAAGAAAAGATGTTCACTGAAAGCAATAGATAATTTGATCACTTTAGGAAGAGAATCAGTTGGCATAAAAGTGAAGTCTTTGGGAAAGCTGAAAACAAGAGAAAAATAGAATCTTAGGGACACATACACCAGATTTGACAGTGAACCTTTTCAAAATTTAAAAAAAAAAAATCTTAATTTAAACCCAGTTTGAATACGCTAGCAGAAATGAGGAATGCCATCCCTTGTAGTGAGATTATTCTTCCCTCTGGCCCCAGGGTCCTGCAGTTTCCCTTTCGGTTTCCCTTACACTCTGCCTACATCTAAATAATAACAAAGGATCTCAATAGTTCCTAGATAGGTCTTTATTAATCCTGCCTTGAACTTGCTTAATTTGAGAGTATTATTTTCTTGCCGGCAGGGTCCTCAGAGATTTAACTAAAATCTGTAGCATTGCTCTTTTGCGTTCAGGCTGGGGTTGGGCGTTGTCAAGGGCAGGGCCTGCACAGTGTGGAGCCCACAGTAAGTAGTCAATACAAATTTAACAAATACAAGAACAAACTCAGAGGCAGTGGAATCAAAACATATCATCAGGAGCAAGGGAGAGAGGGAAAATCCATTCCCCACCAAAGCATATTTTGTATGAAACTAAGAAGTAATATATCTCCACTATTATTAAACTAGGAAATAATATAGAAAGCTGCATAACTTTAAATTCTTTTAAGAAAAAAAATTGACCTATAAGTCAAAATTTGACCTGTAAAGGTAAGTTTTATGTTGAAAAGCCAATGCTTTGAAATCAGGCAGACCTCACTGAATCCTTATTCTCCCTTTCTAGTTTTATAAACTTAAGAAAGTCATTTAAATTTTTGTAGCCTCAATTTTCTCACCTATAAAATGAAGATAACAATACTTACCTTTAATTGTTATAAGGGTTTTAATGAGACCATGGTTGTAAAGCTCTTAGTATAAGGTCAGATACCGGAACAGAGCTCAATAAATAAAAGCTTTCATGTTCTTTAAAAGGCATTATGATTTCCCAGAAGACATGCAAAACTAAAAATTAAGCCAATATAAAAGCTTAAGCCAACTATGTTATTCTTTATTCTGCGATATAAATCTTATATTCAAAATATGCTAGTTTTTTCTGAATCCTTTACAGTTGTAATGACACCCATCAATAATCGTGTGTTGAGCATTTTCATCCTGGTCTCCTTCCTGTATCAACTTTGCTTCTGCCTTTGCACTTACTGTTTTCTCTGCCTCAAAAGCTCTTCTCTCATATACTTACATGGCTTCATGATTCACTTTGTTCAGATTACTATGCATATATAACCTTTTCATAGAGGTCTTCTCCAAACCTGGCTTGATTTTTTTCATAACCCTTATTACTATCTGGTAGGTAGGTATATTTACTTCTTGGTGTCTTGTCTGTCTTCCTCATTCCAATATAAAACCCGTGAGAGTGCAGACTGCTTTATTCGCTACTTAGTCCCATTTTATAGACTAGTGCCTGGCACCTAATGGGTACAAATAAATACCTGAAGAATGAATGATTGAAAACGATTCTAGGAGTTACAAGGGTAATAGTGTAGGTTGTTACACCCTAACTATAGCTTACAGACTATCTACCTACATTTGCCCATTTTTTTTCTTTCTTCCTGGAATACCCTAACTTCATATTATTAAATCAAATTAATCTTTAACTCCTAATCTCAATTTTTCCCAGAAAGATTTATCCAATCAGTGCAATTTACATCATTATATCCCTTTTCTGACATCCTTTAAGACAGATCCTGGCTAATGAGAGATAATTGAACAAGAGAAGCTATATAACTGATTTCCTATGGTTAAGAAAGACAATTTGTGCTTTAGTGGAGGCAATCTCTATTAAACTTCTTCAACCTAATAGTTTGTGAATAAGAACAGGTACCTATAAACTCATCCGGTATTTGCAGCTGTCTTCCTCTTAGAGCCTCCTGTGCTGGCCCAGTAGATGTGGAGGCATATGAATTGGACAACTCAATTTCAACCGGCACCTAAGTCCTATAGAAGTCATTCCAAATGCATGGACTGTCCAGTAAACATAAATCTGCCAGCCCTTGATATAAATGCATTGGTCTTCTGATTAGAGAAAAAAATAAATAAAGAATATTTAGGATGTCTATTTCAGACCCTGAATAGTTAGGAAATGACTCAGTCATCACTCAAAGAGAGGTGAAGAGACATGAGGTATTTTCAATGAGCCATGGAATAGATAAAAAATTAACTCTAGAATCAGATGATCTGGGTTCAAATGCTGTCACTGTTTCTTATAAGCTCTGTGTTCTTGAGCAAATTATTTAATTTTCCTGAAACTCAATTTTCTCCTCTGAAAAATTAGAATATTTGTCCAACTTATCACAGAAAGATGATTCAAGGATCAAACAACTTACTATATGTAAAATGGCTTCATGAGCTATAAATAGCTTATTAAATTGAACTGAAGTTTATCCTGGCTCTTGGGCCCAACTGCTGTGGTCTTAGCAGATAGCTATGGTATCCTGCGCTTAGTCAATGATTGTGGGTATGATAAGTGCTATAAGAGACCTTGAAGCTATTGAATTAGTCTCCTAAGGCTGCTATAATAAGTACCACAAAATGTGTAGCTTAAACAACAGAAACTTATTGTTTCACAGTTCTGGAGACTAAAGTCCAAGATCAAGGTGTCATCAGGGTTGGTTCCTTCTGAGAGATATAAGAGAGAATCTGTCCCGTGCTTCTCTCCTAGTTTCTGGTGGTTTGCTGGCAATTTTTGGCATTCCTTGGCTTTAGTGCTCTGACTTTATTTTCACATGGTTTTCTTTCTGTTTGTGTCTTTGTGTCCAATTCCTCCCCCCTCCCCCTTTTTTTATAAGAACAGCAAACATAATGGCCTAGGGCCCATTCTAATGCCCTCATCTGAACTTAACTAATTACATCTGCAACAACCTTATTTCCAAATAAGGGCACACTCTGAGGTGCTGGGGGTTTGGACATGAACATGTAAATGTTGGGCAGACACAGTTTAACTCAACAACTATGTATCCAGACTCTTTTGCCTAATCAGATTATTGAGGGGCAAAGCTTTGTTTTGGGATTAACTCATTTTCTTTCTTTGGGATTTGTTCTCTTTCTTCTAGCCCGTTGCCAGTATACTTCTGTGATTCCTTCTCACTGGTTCCCCAGACATCAGGGCCATACCAAGGAGGAGAGAGGTGGGCGTGGTCTGCCCCAGAAGGGATAAATATTTTATTGCTCATGTTGTTTAGAGTTGCTGGTGCAAGGTGATAAAAAAAAGAAAAGCAGATGAACTTTCAGTTTGTCTTAACATTTTTGTTAAATTCTCTATAGACAATGCACCCCTTTATTGCCAGCATCCAGGGTGGATTGGTCTCACTGCCTTGTCCTTGATAAACCCTGATAAGCCACTGCCAGACCCACCCAAGTATATCTCAGCTCATCAGTGGGAACAGCATAAATGATTTCCCAGGAGGCTTCTCAATCCCTATGCACATCCATGAGTGCACAAGCATACTCAAATGTACTCCTTAAGAAAATTACCCAAAATTTGTAGAAGGTGTTTCAAAGACACACTGCAGTATAGTTTAACAAGCCCATCCAAGCACTATTAATCTATGGGAATGAACTTTTTATGGCTCTACTATCTATTATTAATTAAAGACCCAGGCTCTGAGAAATTACATGTTAATTTGTAGGTCTTGCTCAACAGAGATGCAAATAATTTTTGTCCAGTAGAAAAATAACTGCTGTAAGGCATTCACCTATTAATATTATTTTAACTTTCTTTAATCCCTATGAATACTCAGTTTCTCAAAACATTTTGAATCAAATTTATCACCTTAGTGGGTCCATAATTAATAAGTTATATCTTTGACACTAGTCAAAATGCACCAGTCAGCAAGAGAAGAATATGCTTAAGCTGCACCCCAATTTTTATTGTGTGGCTTATTTCTACTGGAACTGCTTCATGTTCTCAAGTAAGGTGGATGAAGGCACTGATATTTCTTCTGTTGAAAATATTTCTACCTATTCTTCCCTCTCCTGCCCTAGTCAAATTCTCCTCCAGTCAGTGCTTCATACTTTTACTCAAATATGAGGAAGAGCAATAGAGGGAGGGAGACGGAAAGTTTAGTTCTAATACATATACAAGAGCATTTAGAAGGAAACTTTTGAGTGGACAGTATAGTAAAATGTCCTCCAGTTGTTCTATATACTTGCTCCACAAAGAAAGTTAATTTCTGGGCAGATGGTGCCTGAACAGAGAAGAAAAATAAGCTCTCACTGCTGGGGGCGGGGAACCGCAAAAAACCCAGAAAAGATACTAACTGGAAGGCTTATGTTATTGGAGACTCATTTTCTCCAGGGCTTCTTCCAGGATTCCCGAGTATGTGGCTTCTTGTTTTTTCAAAAACCTAATCAACAGGAGATTGATTGTGAAGAAGGATGGCAATTCACTTGTTTCACTGAAATTAAATTTTCTTTTTGAAATTTCCCATTGATCATTGCTGTGTGCATTCTCAGGCTTTGGTTATATAAGAGGATGTTAACATGGAATGTGTGGTAGAGACCCTTATGCACTAAATATCAGATATTAAAATAGTTGCAAAGAAGAGAATCAAAAGTCAGTTACTCCCCTAACTTTCCTCAAGGCTATAAAAGGATCTACATGGATAGTCAAGAAGGGAAGGTTTGTGACAAGGATTTTTTTGAAGAGAGCCCTGCTAAGTTCCACCCACCAACCCTTCCCCAAAAGGAAGGGCAAAAGGTGCTTTCTCTTTAGAGCAAGGCTATAACAGAGCTCTTCTGAGAGCTTGTCTTGTGTCTCATAAACTTAGAAGATACAGTGGTTCTTGGATGTGGATGATTAGGTTATTATTAATTCCTTGCCATCTTCTGTGGAGAGCGGGTTTCAAGTTGTCAAGGTCCTTGCAATCTGTGAGGTCAACCAAGGGTTGCCTCACCTCTATGAACCCTCTGAAGAATGGGGAAGTACGAACTGATCAGAGAACAATGCAGTGTTGCTTCGAGGCAGGGAGTATGCTCATAGTCTCCAGCAGATGGAAATGCAAAAGATTATAGCAGAGTGTGTAGGTTGGGTGGGGATAATCTTATCTTAGTCAGCAATTGTATGCTCTTGTATAAAAGCAGCTGGCAAAAATAAAATTGTGCCACTACTCCATCATCAGTAGATAGTGGACATCCTGATCCCAGCTTTCTGTCTTTCTTTTCTCAGTCTCCCACTGTTCCCACTCAGATTTATTTTCCATAGCTGTGCCAGATGTGGCAGGATTTACCACTTGCTAGACATGGCAATTTCCATTGGTAGGATATATCCCACATGCCCCTTAATTTATCGCCCTATCACGTAACTTGATATGTTAATGGATGTTAGTAGATGTGATTCAAGCATGGTTGGGCAGGCCCTCTTAGTGCCTCTGCCTTTGTCCTGAGAAGAGCATGCTTGGCTAATCTCCTGGTCCAAGGAGAATGAGAGACTTGTGGAACAGATCTGTTGCTCCAACCAACCCACAGGAATAAGAACGAACTATTATTATTTTAGGCCATTGAGATTTGGGAGAGTTTATCATTCAGAATCACTGTTGTCATAAATGATCGATATTTTTGGTTAACTCTTTGATAGTAGAGAAAAGGAGAGTTGTTGCTGCATTGGAATCAGCCCTCATTCTCAGTGTGTCCAAAGACATGCCTGAGTAGATGGGATGTGTGCTCTGTGCTGGAAAGAGATTTAGCATGGGGATCATGTCAGGCATGACTGACAGATTTGGCTGGTAAAAAAACAATGACTCCTTATCGGATTCAAATAGTGATTACTTACGTAGATAGCAAAAGTACAAGTAGCAAATGTGCCAGTTTTCTGTGTTCCTTGTTCCATGGGACGACATCAGAACAAAAGGTTCCAGATGACTACGACGTGAATGATAGGACATTGTGCTGCTGAGGAGCCATGCTGCAGCTAAGTAGTGCCTGCAGCTGTACCCCAAGGGGAAGTGAGACAGAGCGACTCATACTTTGTCAGAATCCAGGAACAATAAGAAACCGTCTCCTGAAGGTTCCCAGGAAGATAGGAAACAAGTGAGAGATGGCCTTGCATAGTAACTTCCACACTATATATTACCATTAGCCTTACAGCTCAAAAGGGTTTTTGGATGCACTGCTACCAGATTCCAAAATTGCAAGCAAATTTTCAAATGCCAAAATGAAATCTAGATATTATAGAAATCTAGAGATTGTCGGAGATTTTTGTAAAGCATAGCCATGGATGCAAGTCATTACAATGTAGAAAATGAGTTTCCCTTTGCTTGTGGAATATATATATATATATTTTTTACTGTAAAAAGTTTTGCTTATTAGGCTACTGTGAATAAAATCTCTTCCAGATGAGAGTTTTTAAAAAATAGCAAAATTTTGCAAAGACTCTCTGGTTGAGTTAGGACTTAAAGAGAAAAATTTTACTGCTTTTGGGGGAGATCATACAAGCACAAATTTTAGTAAATATTTGCATAAAAGTACAGGCAAGATTTATTTAATGTTGAAGCAAAGCATAGTGACTCCATGGAAGGAGTTGGCTGTCCTGCCCCAATTTTGCATGCTACTCAAACAGCATCTGACGTTTTCTCAATTGACATTGAAGTAATTGTCATGAAGTTCTTCTTGTACTTTGTTGTTTATATATATTGTTTGAACTGAGCAAATAAAGTTTTTTTGTAATATTGTTGGCATTGAGTATTCTTTAATCTTCTCACATTCAAAAAGCCTATTGGCTTTCTCTAACAAATGCATTTGAGAGGATCCTTAGTTTATTGGAAGCACTGAAATCATATTTTAATTCTGAAGGAAAGGCTCCCAAATTCTTGACTTTTTAAGTAATCTATTGAATGAAGTCTATTTTTTTCTTATTACTTAAAGTTTTCAATATCTCTTTAGCAATAGGATTATGCAAGCTGAAAGAAAAGCAAACAGCATTTTTGAAGACTCCATTGCTTAATGAAACTTCCTGAATGTGTTAAACAGATAAATGACAGAAAATTTTATCCCTTTAAGTGTCAAAGCTGTTCTTAAAGAACAAACTTATGAACAGAAAAATAAATTCTGACTTAAAGGGGATAATGATTACAGCACTTGCCATGACTATCTTTTGAAATGGATTTTATCCCTTGAAGAATTCAATTATATGAATGTTACTAAATACTCTTACAATATATGTAGTGTTGAAGAAGAAGGGATTAAAAATTGATGACCATACTCGCCTGCCCCCCAACCTCTCGCCCACCCCCATCACCTCCCCTCCCTCTCACTCCAGCCTTTTCTTCCTCTTTTGATAAGTGGACATTCTGAAACTTGTTCATCAAGTGATTCAGTGTAATCCTGAAGAGTGGGAAAGCAAGTTATACCATGAGAGATGGTGTTCTGTGTTGCAAGAAATCAAACTTGAAGAGCAATTCATCAAGTTTAACTTCATGTAAGTACATGTTCAGTGTATTGGCTCACAATGTTAATGTTAAGCATGGCTTTTCATGAATGAATGTTCAGTTGTCAAAAGAACAAAACAGGTTGGATGTGACCACTGTGGAAGTTATGTTACAATGTAATGGGAACAGAGACTATAACTGAAAGAAATTTTTTTTCGAAAGAAATTTTATAAGCAAATTTTGCAAAGCAAGTAACTGTCAGGAAAACCAAATCATTAGAGAAATATAATTAAAGAAAGAGGGCAGCTAGAAGATTCTGGGTTGCATTTTTAGTGGTCTTTCAGCCCTAACTCAATAGCCTAATGCTAGAAAGATGTGAATAGTCAATGCACTTGTACAAATTTCTCAATACTTTATAGACTTTGAAAAAATTACCTTTTATGTAAAAGTCACTTGTAGCTCTTATCTTTTATAAACAAAGATAGCATCGAGCCCTGGAAGATGCTTTCTTCAAAGGAGTTTGTTCATGTAGTGTGTGTAATCCATCTGCCCGTGGCTTGCCCACACCTGGGAGCAGCTAGAAGACTCTGGGTTGCATTTTTAGTGTTTCTTAAGTAGTAGTAGCACTTCCATTAACATATTCCCTGGTTAGAAGGTAAACTTCATTCATAGGAATGTTCTCCAGAGTTTTCCTTTCTTTCTAAAATACTCTTGATGGCCTCTCAAAAAATTACATTTCTGTCCTTATTTTAATTTTACACCAAGAAGCATGTTGTTGTATCCCAGCATGAGTGTAGGGTTTAGCTAAATTCTAAGGCCATTCCTTTTGCCTGCATGTTACCTTTAGGAGAGGTGATGAAAAGCAGAAGCATCAGCAGATGGGGTTCACAGCAGAAATAAGGCAGCAGTCCAGGTAGCAGAGGTTCTTCAACAGTACGATGTTACTGAAGAAGAATGTACAGTGCCACTAATTAAGAGTCTAGAGATGCCCTAGCAGCAACTCGCCAACCTGTGTTCTACCTTAAAAGGTGGAAATGGAAGTCATAATGCAGTGGTATTTAAATAAAATAGGAAGGCTTTGGTGGAGAGAGCAGTTGATTTATGCCTTTATAGAATTACATTCTGACGGTCTAAGTTCAAGGTTTGTTTGAAAAAAATGAGCGCCTTCAAATGTGTTTCCTCTTTTGAAAAATGAGGTGGAAGTGATGGTGTCCTCACAAAATTGTTGTGAGGGTGAAATACATACATCAGATCCTTAGTAAATTTTGCCTTCCTTTCCCCTTTATTTATTCATAAATACATAAAATCATTTAATCTATAAAGTCATTCAATCTGCAAATATTTATTGAGCACCTACTATGGGATTGCCCTTTAGTAGGTGCTAGAAGTATAATGAGGACTAAACTTCCTCCCCCACAAAAACCCAAAAACCCATGATTCTTATTCTGTATGGCATTTATGCTGGAAGAAGAAACAGACATTAATCAGACATTAGATATCAGATTATAATTAGAATGCTTGATATGAAGGGGAGATTATGATGCTATAACAATACATATCAGGGGCTTCAGGTTAGCTTTCCCTGAGGAAATTAAAATTAAATGAAGATTCAAAAGATGACTAGAAGATAGCTGGGAGGAAGCACGGGGCACTCCAAGAGAGTAAAAAGACCACCGAGGATAAAGCATATTGGAAAATATAAGGAAAAATGGAGAAGGGTAGCAAGTGGATTGGCGTTATCTGGAAAGCTGAAGTAGATGACATCAGGACATTCCTATTAGCCCTAATATTCAGTACATATAACTTTATGTTGCATCACACTATTTGTGGACTGACTCAGTGCATAACAATGGATTAGATTTTCCTTAATGGTTGTTCAATTCAATTATTCATTGACCAGAGTAACCAGATCATAAACAATTATTTCAATCTTCTTAATAACACATTAGCTTGATTACAGCAATCATTGTGAAAGATGACCCAGTTAATTGGTTTAAGGGAAAATGGGTTTTCCCCCATATGTAGGGCTTAATGTAACCTAATATGGTTTGGTTAGAATATAGTTGGAAATGGAAACATGTGTTCATGACAAACTAGTTTAAGCTTTAAGATTATGTCTGTGTTTATGATCTTGTAGTATTGATCTCATATTGACATAATATATTATGCATGGCTTCTAGGGTCCCAGAAAATGTCCATATACCTCTCAGAAAGCCTTCATCATCAGTGCCAACCTTGAGTGTTTACCAGAACATGATTCTGGTAAGACAGCTGACAGATCATTTCTATAGTGTTTACTCTCAAATATAGTTTGCTAGATCAAGCCAGAAATTTGGAATCACACAAACTGGGTTTTAGATCTACGCTTGGCCATGAGCTATGTGACTTTGGACAAATGAGCTCAGTTGCATGGAGCTTCAGGTTCATCATCTGTAAAATGGGAATTATGATTCCTATTTCTCAAGATTAAGTGAGATCAGATACACAAAGGCTGATATCCAATGGACATTTCTTACTTTATCTGTTTCCTCTGTAAGTAAGCTGAGGAGTCTGAGCATGCACAATGATGGAAAGCAGTTCCTGAGTGTAGAAAGAAGTTCCACAGGGAACGACAACAGAGTCCAGTGGAGGGAATGTCAGGGCAGGCCTCGAGGAGAGAGGACAGTCTCTGGACTCTGAGGATTTCATGACCTAGAGATGGGACATCGATAGTGGTCACTACTGTACCCATCGGACCTGTCTGCAAAGGGGCTCTGTGTTTGAGAATCATGGAGTGACTTAGAAATGTGGGCAGCTAAAAAGATCGATATGCAAACAGCTGTCTTTTGCTCTTCATGCAGAAAAGCACCACTCTGAGCAAATTCTTTTGTTTCTTCAGCTCAAAAGACATGGGAGTCAAAAGGCCTGAGGAGAACTGGTCCATCACCAGAACTAGCGTGAGGTTACTGTTGTGCTAAGGGAATCTACCCGGGAGAACGGCCTACCCTTACTATTAGCATCTCAGAAAGAAACAGAACTCACGTTCAGAGGAGGCCAGTTTCAGTTTTCCAAGAGCCTACACACCCCTCATCCTGCTTGAGAGTTCTGTCGACGCTCACTCAGAGCTGGCTGCAATCTCATGTTAAAATCATGATCTCATTAGCCGTAGGACTATTAATCTTCTTATAGACTGTTAGACAGAAAACCACAGGCAGTGAAATAACAGCTGGTGGGGAGTGATGAAACTTTAAAAGGGCGCAGTCGAGAAGCCTGGCGTGAAACCACACCAAAGCCCGGTCTTCAAGCAACAAACTCGATTACTATCCCTCACAGGCTGGCTGAAACACGTTCAGAACTGGAAAGATCTGCAAGGTGGGTGTGAGAAGCCTGAAATGCCCCGTTACTCATGTCACTCAATGCTGAAGTCCTAAAGAGGCAGCCAAAAAATAAAACCTCTGAGCTCACAAAAATTCTGACCAGCCTACAACATATTTCTTTCCCTTCACTTCCCACACTTACCCTTGTCAGTAATGGCACGGGCGCTGGCAAACTGCCTGGAGAAAAGTCTGGGTGCAGGTTGGAGAGGTTTTTTTTTATTCTAATAGGACTCATATTTGCTCTCAGAGCAATTTTCTCAGTTTTAGCTTGGGCTTAAGCTTCGTGCTGCCATAAAGAGCTACATTATTTAAACAAAATTTAGTCCTAAGGCTCTCAGCACTTAAAATGAGGATAACAGTAGCCAATCAGGTCAGCCACAGGGAGTTATGGATTAAAGGACAGGACCACTGCCAAATTGCTGAGCTCCCAATGGCTCTCAATAGTCTCCAGATCTAGATATGTAGGTTGAACTTGGTACAGGTACAAAATCACCCAGCCTCCTCCCATGAGCCAGGCCAGAAGTTCAATAAGAAAAAGCAAACCTGATATTCAGCTGGAAACTATCGCACAGGGGCTGCAGTATATACAGGCAGGAGTGCTCTGTGAGAAAGAGCCTGGGAGCCCAGTCTCTGTAGTATGGAGAAGCATTTTCCCAGGTGACCTCTGAGTTGGGTGTCATGGTAACGACTCAAATGTTACCTACCTTCCTTTCAGGGCTTTGCTTTCGCAGATGTTTCATTTTATTATTTGCAAAAAGAAATTCACAAGGATGTGGAGAAATTGGAGCTCTCCTGTATCGCCGGTAGGGCAGCTACTTTGGAAAAAAAAGTCTGGGATTTCCTCAAAAAGTTAAACATATGACCCAGCAATTCCACTCCTAGGGATATACCCAAGAGAACTGAAAACGTATGTCCACAAAAAACTTGTATACGAGTGGTCATAATGGAATTCATAAAAACCAAAAAATGAAAACAAGTCACATGTCCATCAACAGATGAATGGATAAAGAAAATGTGGTGTATCCATATACTGGAATATTAAGCCATGAAGAGAATGAAGTACTGATACAACTTGGATGAAATTTGAAAACCTTGCGGTATGTGATAGAAGCCAGACACAAAGTCCACATATTGCACGATTCCATTTAAATGAAATGTCCAGATGAGACAAATATATAGAGACAGACAGTACATCAGTGATTGCTAGGGGTTTGGGGTTCAAGGATAGAGAGTAACTGCTAATGGATATGGGGTTTCTTTGTGGGGTGATGAAGATAATCCGGAATTATATAGTAGTCATGATTGCACATCTTTGTAAATATACTAAAATCACTGAGATGTATGCTTTTAAATGAACTGTATGATATTTAAATAATATCTCGATTAAAAAAACAGACTCAATAAAACTGGGGGTGAGGCTGGAAAAAAATCTCCAAAGTGAAAGACACTCTAAAAATTTATACCTAAGGGACAGAATTTCAGTTTTTGTTTGGAGATTCATATGATTAATTTGGACTTTGGCTAGATGTGTGTGTGTGTGTGTGTGTGTGTGTTTTAGCACTTTATGATACCTATAAAAGGATACTTTTTAAAAGGTAAAATCATGAATCTCATACAAATATAAAATAAGCACATAACGGAATCTTTATTTAATTCATTAATTCATGAGGGAACAAGTAGGATGTAACGACAGGTTAAAAAGAGAATTCGAAGAATGAGAAATACATGGGCAGTAAGGGCTAATGAAATAAAACTTCATGTAAATATAAAATTGTTCTATCTGCAGGGCAATACTCAATTGTGCTCCATAGGATATAATTCGTTTTCATTTCTATGGACAAGAATCATCTGCAGGATAGGTTTACAAAGTTGTAAAATAGCTCAAAGCCAATAAAAGGCAGAGAAAACTCCAGAAGAGTATGCTACAGATGAGATCTAGTAATCAAAACTTTTTTCCTATTTCAAAGTTTTTGCAGTTTTTCTTGGTTTGTCTGAGATGTTGTAGGTACTTTCATGGTTGAATAGAAGCATAAATAAATGCCATTGTTTTCATCATAAGTACTGAGTGTTATAGATTCCATAATAATTGATTGATTGATAGCTGTGTCAATCATCATCCAGGTGATATTTATTTAGTAGCTACTGTATGCCATAACAATTTAGATGGGTTGGGCTGGGTGGGAGGCACAGAAAGCATTTGAATGTGAAAGTGATTACCCTCTTAATGAGCAACACCAACAGTGCTACAGGGAGTCCAGAGGATGGAGAAATTACTGTGGGCTGGATTGATCTTAGAAAGGAAGTGGTACTTTAGCTGAGCCTTTAACACACGACAAATGTTTAATAATCAATCATGAAAGGCAATATACTAAGATAAGTTTCTGGGTTAGAAAGACAACAGGCCTGGGGTGAATAACAACTTTGCTCTCTGTGTAATCAAGAACAAGTTTCTGAACCTCAGTTTTCTCTTTTTATAAATGGGGCTAAAAAATGGAACTTATCTTATGGATTACTTGTGAGAATTAAAAGAGATAGGAAATGTACAGTACTGCGAATAGCGCCTTGCATTTACTAAACTCCCAATAAACAATGCTTATGTCCATGAAACTGTTAGTGATGTTCCTTCCTTGCCCTGCAATAGCTCAAAGTCAAGAGCGAAGATAACTGTGCACAGGAAAGTGGAACTGATTCCTTAAAATGCCTATAAGTGAAGGCCTTACCTGATGCTGTATATACATCATCTCCCCTAATTCTTAACACAAACTTATGAGTTAAGTATCATCATACCCTTTTAAAGGTTAGGAAATGGAAGGCTACAAAGTTGATTAGAGTCCTGGTCCACCTAGAGTTGAGAATCAGTATTTGCCACATATATTCTCTGTGCTCAGAGCAGGGATGTATGCACACTCTGCTCAGAGAGCAGAGAAGGGGAATCTTTCCC
>NW_006438906.1:3774287-3778876 GCF_000325575.1 Pteropus alecto
TATTGTGGCAGGGGAAGAGCCTTCCAGGTGGGGAAATGGCTTGAACAGAGGCCTAAAGGCAAATGGGAAATGAGAAATGGGAGGTGAGTTCTAGAGACAAGAGACTAATTAACACATGTAAAAACGGCAAGAGGAAAGACTGACTAATAATACGTTTGGATACAAACAGGTAAGAATGGCAGAGGCCTGAGAGTGACACAGCTTTAATTCCTTCAAGCTTTGCCATTTCTCTTAGATTAGTGTTGTCAGGTGTTTCATTGTAGCAGCAGGACCCTTTTGTTCAAAACAACCTAAAATAGTTCAGTTAAAAATGGATCTCTGATTGAGGCTGAAGCTGAGTGGGGGCCTGGAGTCTTGCCCACCTGTCCTTCTCCGCCTCTGAAAGATATAATTTGAGGGAATTCTTCGGGTACACAAGATTTCCTAGAGCTCCCTGGTCCACAAAACAGTAAAAAGCAGCTCAGTTGGATAGAAATGACAGTTGATCAGGTGGCTCTCTTTGGTCAGAAATAGGTGATATCAATGGTAGTGAGGGTAATGATTCCAGGCACTGCAAAGACAGTAAGGTAACTTCCAAGAATCAAAAGTCTGAGTCAGATCCGCAAAATCGGAGTAGTGGATTGGAATGCAATAGTGGAGAATGTAGGCCAGGGGCGGTGGGGATGAAGTACCCGAGAGGGAGGTATCACTCCAGCATCTCTGAGATACAACTGCTGTTCGTGGACTTCTGGTGTTTTATACTCAGGAGAGCTTGACCATCTGGCTTAGTCACTTTCTTTATTTCTATCTGGACATGTACTCTACTGTCCATGTCTAAGACAGAGCCACATCTTGGGGTTGGCCAGGGAGTGTAGCAGGAGGGTCATCAATCCCAGGAGCTTCATCATGTCCAACTAGGAGGGTGATTTAAGCTTGAGGATTTGGGCCAAGGCATCCTCATCATCTGAACCATTCTTTTCTGAGGCACTCGGAGGTCTCTAAACTCAGAGACTTTGATGACACTATTGGCTAAAAGTCACTAGGTATTTGAAGGGTTCAATTTATATTAATCAGTAGAAACTTGCCAATGTATTTGATGGGTCTTATCTTTGGAACCAAGCCCTGATGATTTTAAGGTCACACTGCTCCTGGTTTTTAATTTCAAATTTCTCTTAATGAAGAACGTTTAGAGAATCAATTAAAAAATAGTCCCACCAGGCTGCTAATGAGAGAAATGGTCTTTTATTTATGAAAGAAAAACATATATTGAACTTCCCTATGACAAAGAAGAGCCTAGGTTATGGAATTTTCTTTGTAAATTATGAACGTGTTTGTGTACAGTAGTTTGAAGAATATTCACTAAGCATTATTAGAATCTGATAAGTTTCTTTGTTGCTTATGAGCAGACCACGCATGCTGAGAGTAACAATCTAATTATCTAAACTGCCAGTATCCAAGATACTGTCTCCCAAGATTAATGTGTTTGTGTTATGAGTTTCCCTCTGAGTGAGAGACAGTGGTCCTAAATAAATTGCATTGAATTGCTGTAACAAACAATGAAATAAATCAACTTCTCATGTCAGTTCTAGACTCGGGTGATTTCCACTGTGGATAGAGCAAGGCCAGTCTTGTGTGTTAGAATTAAAGCAAAGCAACTTTGTGGACCATTAAGAACCATGACGATCCTTCTTGGCTAGAGTATTTGATGCTCTTCTCGAAGCTCTGTCACCTGCAATTGTCCTTATTATTATTATTATTCATTTCTGCAGATGTTCATTTCACCCTGTGACTTTCTACTCTGCCCTGATACATTTGTATAATCCTGGAGGTATGCCACCTATGGCAAAGATGTCCTGACACTGCGGTTAGCTCTAACGCAGTGATTAAAAAGTGACTCTGGAGCCACAGTGCTCGGGTTCAAATCCCACCTTCTCTATTTACTGTGCTTTCTTGCAGAGTACTTAACCATTCTGTGCTTCTATTTCATTGTCTGTGAGTAGGGATGATATTGTAAAAATATTCTATGTGTTTTCTTATGAGGATAAAATAAGTTCTACATGTAGAACATGTAGAGCAGTGTCTGGCACAGAATAGGTTCTTAATAATGTTAGTTATTATCTTTGCTATTACTGCAGAGTATGATGGAAAGTGTCCTGGATGTGGAGTCAGAGTAGCTGGGTCCAAATTCTAGTTCAACTACCTGAATTCGAGATCTACGAATTTGGGAAATGTTATTTTAACTCTGAAGTTCTGTTTCCCATCTGTAAAAGGTGATAACATCTATCTTATGGAGATTCTGAGAAGATAAAGTAGGAAAACATGTGGAAGTAGGGATAAATTACATAGTGGTCAAGGGCATACATTATGGAGCCACAGTGACCTGGGCACAAACCTCAGCTAACTATGTGGACCCAGGTAAGTTATTTTTTCTTTTTAAACCTTGGATTTATCATCTGTAAAATGGGAACAGGAATGCTATTATTTATTGTTGCGGAGATTAAATAGTTTAGGACATTTTCTGGCCTACGTTCCATCGAGCGATCAATATACAGCGTTGAGCGGTATTGTCAATGTAGCACTAAGCCAGCACTTGACCTGTAGCTGACACCCAGTGCATCCATTTTTCCCCTCCTCTTTCTCTTCCTCTGCCCACCACTTGGAACCTGCCAGCAGCCATCTTCCCCTGTACCTAGGAAGGATCTACCACTTCGGGTAGTCACAGATCTCAGGCCCCTTCTCCTAATGTAAACTATACCTCCCCACTAAGAAGGAAACTTACCCTGAGATCTAAGCAAACAGAATCCTTGTCCTGGGCCTCCTGGAAGTGAAGAGCCACAGCAGGAGAGACAGAAAGGAGTTCCATCGTGGGTCTGATGTAAATCTTTGTTTCTTTGGGGCTGCTGTTTCTCCTCTTGGCAAGAGAGCAGATACTCTGCTGAATGACTCTTAGCAAAAGTATTTCTCAGTGGCTTTGGTGAGTTAAAGCTTACCAAAGCCTAAACAGATTGTTATTTCAGAGGCCTCAGCTCAAAAAAATTACTATTTCTTCTACTCACACTAACTCAGGGAGTACTTTTTGTATTGCTCTGTACTTTCTAAAGGATTTGTATGACAGTGAAGTCCTGTGGAACATGGCTGTTTATTAGCTCCATTCAGCAGATCAAAGGGGTCTGGGCAGCACTCACATGTATTGAGGGTCTAGGATGTGTTAGATATGGATGAAATAGATCACCTTCTCCGCCTATGTGGATGAGGAAGCTAAAGTTCAGAGAGATTAACGGGCTTGCAACTGTATCACAGATGGGAAGATTTAGAGATGAAATTCAACCAAGGGTCTGTTTGATTCCTACACTTCGAAGCTTAAACTCAAATCCTAGACAGAATCGAGGACTTTGTCGCAGGTATGTTACTACTAAAATTTGTCATAGAGGAGATTGTTTGAATGCATGGCTTATTTTGGCTTTCTTGATTAAAAAAAAAAATAGTGAAATATCCAAAATAATTCAAGAATTTGCCTTAAGAAACTCATAGTCCACGAAATTCATTTGTATAACAGAGGGGAATGTCCACATGACTCTAGCATACAAGAATTCTGAAATAAACGTTTTGTAAAATCTAAACCTGCATTGTACAATAAAGTAGCCACTAACCATGTGTGACTATTTACATTTAAGTTTAAATCAACTAAAATTAAATACAATTAATACATTTAAAGCTATGCTGTCTGGGTCTCCTGCCAACACAGCTTTAGTTAAAAGCTGGGGAAAGTTGTGCCCTGCAAGAACCTAGCACTGCAGAAACTGTATTGGTCCAGCAGTGAAGAATAAAGCATGCTGTCAGAGACTGGCAAGCAAGTTGCCTTGAAACCAGGAAGTGAGCAAGCTGCCCTGAATCCTCTTCCAGCATCTCTTCTAGAAAATGCGGAAGGGACATGAGGAAACATTTGAGATACGGAAATATTTCATGTGTTGATTGTGGCAGTGGTTTTACGGATGTATACATTTGTCAAAGCTCATTAAATTTATAATTTAAATAAACGTAGTATCTTGTATGTAAATTATACCTCAGTGAAATTGATTTAAAAAATATATAATAAACACTAAACACACACACACACACCAATCCTACTTCAAGATGGCTAAAATGAAGCTATCCTAGTACTTTAGTAGGAAAATAAAATGTACGACATTGGAAAACTCTTTCGCAGGAACTATTAAAACTGAACATATGTATACCTTTGACCCAGGGATTCCACTCCTAATAAATAACTAACAGAAATGCAAACATATGTTCACCAAAAGCTGTCTAGTAGGTTATTCATAGTAGCACTGAAATCTTCATAGCCTCAAACTGGGAAATATCCAAGTGGCCACAAGAAAGAACCAGTTAGTGGATTGTTGTATATTAACACCGTGGAATATTATGTATCAGTGGAAATGAATAAACTGCAACCACACAACGATATGGATTAAGCTCACCAATACAATGTTGAATATAAGAAGACAAACATAAAAGAGTAAATAGGGTATGATTCACTTAGGAATAGTTCCAAATAGGCAAAAACTCATGGTTAGAAGTCAGGGTAGAAGTCACTTCTGTGGGAGGTAGTG
>NW_006438906.1:3778921-3781421 GCF_000325575.1 Pteropus alecto
TGCCCTGATGTGAGTGATGGTCATGTGGTCACTTTTCATTTGTGAAAATCCATTGCAGTTTTATTCCCACATATGAGTGAAATCATATAGTTCTCAACTTTTTCTGTCCAACTTATTTCAGTACAAGACTGAAAGCGGTAAGCAAACAAGACAAACAAACACTCATAGATACAGACAACAGTTTAGTGGTTACCAGAGGGAAAGTGGGGAGGTGGGTAGAGGGTAAATGGGGTCAAATATATGGTGACAGAGGAGATTTGACTTTGGGTGGTGAACACGCAATGCAATATATAGCTGATGTATATTGAATTGTACACTTGAAACCTACATAATTTTATTAATTAATGTCCCCCAATAAATAATAATAAAAAGAAAATCCATTGCACCGTCCTTATGGTTTATGCCATTTTCTATATATGTATGCTATACTTCAGTAACAAGTTTACTTGAAAAAAATCTCAGCACTGCTTAGTATACTCAGAACTCACAACCAGTTGGGTTTGAATCTGCTTTAGGGGGAACTCGTGCTGCTTCAAAGAAAATAAGTATGTTGTGAATCGATTTATCTTGGGTAGACCCCAGGTATCGTTCGCAAGAGCATATGGAATTTTTACAGGCAGGATAGTATAAAGTGCTCCTTAACTTCCTGTTGCTAGGTGCGGGAGGAACCAGCCTCTAGCAGAGGAAGTGTTCGTGGTCCAGGAATGAGAAGCACTGGAGTGGAGAGTCAGTGAGTCTCCTTCAATTGACAGAAGTTTAAAGAGAAAGGCCTTTAGATATTTTTCGCTTTATTCTGTTAGGTGGCTCTCTTTCTAGTTTGGGCATCAAGACGAGAGCAGACTTGAAGATATGCCAATGACACTGGTGTCAGCCTGAGTGGTGGATGAGAGAAAGGCATCCTAGTGTTACAGGGAGCTCAGGCCCTGCAGAAACACAGGTCTGGACTTAAGCTCCGAGTCATCACTTGGTATATCTAGGTGAACTTAGAGAAAGTTATTAAACCTTCAGGTTTCTCATGTAAAACAAAGAGAGACATTTGAGGCAAGTATTAACATTAAAGGTCAGAGTTTTACATACATTTTTTTTTTTGGGCAATGATCTTCATTAAGATAAACGTTTTATATTTTACATCAGGACCCAGTACAAGTTTACACATGCACACACACACACACACACACACACACACACACACACACACACATCTTACAAAGTAATACTATTATTATTTGTGTTGGCTTGATATTTTTAATTCTATTCTATTCTATTTATTTATTTATTTTGAAATAAAAGGAGCCAGTTACAACCATCTAATCTATTTGATCACCTATCAGTAAGCAACTGCCCACAGTCTGATAAGCACTAGCTCAAGGCACACAGTTGTCAGGCATAAATGAGATCACCATCAAGAACGAATCAAATAACTCCTTTAAAATTTCATAAGACTGAAGTGTGCTGTTCACTAGCAAAACTGGGACTTCCAAAGCAAAAAAGCCTGAAAGGAGTGGTTCTTGGTGGAAGTCCTGACTTAAGTAGTGATTCTCAATTGTGGCCCCATGTTAGAATCGCCTCTTGTACTTTAAAACCTCCTTGGGCCCAAGCTACACTCCAGGCCAAGCTAAATCAGAATTCCCGAAGGTCAGCCCCAGAGTGCAATGACCCCTGAAGCTCCTCAGGTGACTCCAGTGTATAGCCAAGACTGCAAACCACTGGTCTAATGGGCCACATGGGCAGTCTGTCCCTGTTCCAACTCACTCTTATTTTTCCTCAGGGGTCAGAGACAACTGGACATTCAGCCCTCTATTTAGTCCAGACTCCATCAGCACCATTAGTGATGCCCCAGTAGTAATACCTCAATATCCATTTTGGGGACAGTGGTGTGAACACATTTTCTCTAGTTTTGAAGCAGTGACTACATTTGCAGTTGTCTGTGAATTCACCTGAAATGACATGAGTGGGCAGCCTGCCGACCTCCTTCAGGCTTTTGTTGGGATTAGCAGGCTAATGTTGGTAAAGCACATTGAGGTCTCTGGACTGCTACCAAGCAGAAATAAAGACAAGACTGTGTCTTCCTTTGGGTTGACTGCTGTTGCTTTAGCTTGCAGTGCATCTCATTGTGCAATATGCAGAGATTTAGCTAAATGAGAGATCAGAGTTTTGCCTTTTATCTGCATTCTGAAATGTATTTTTGACCAAAACATCTTATGGCCCACAGGTACTTTTCCAATTGAAATATAATTGTAAAGATGCCCTAAATTTCCAACCTAATTGCAGCCCTCAGACTTACTAGAAATCTCTTCCTATTAAAGAAAATATGGCTGAAAAGTGATGCTACAGAAATGTTCAGCAAGTTTGTTTGGTTTTTTTTGCAAGCTACCAGAGTTTAATCTCTCGCAAATGAGTATTTAAAAACAAAGGTTTATTTGCTTGTGTTATTTCTTATATAAAAATATCTTTCCATTTAGCATTTTTAGTAGTGCTAAACCACAGGGGAGGAGGGAAA
>NW_006438906.1:3781450-3785445 GCF_000325575.1 Pteropus alecto
AGAGTATAGAGAACATCCATCTTTCACGTGCCATTCCGATCAATCATTTATCACATGATACCAGGCATAGGAATTACTGCATTATGGGGCTATCGAACTCAGATCTCTGAGACCCCATTGACTTTCCAGAACTATGTGCTCTGATTAATAATAGATGGTTAGCCACATAGTTAGTAGAATGATTGGCATCTTTTATTGGTTGTCTTTAAGACTAATTTAATGAAACTGGCTGATCAGAGAGCAGAGGTTTGTTGCTGGGCTGATTAACAAATGTCTGCCTCTTTAGAAACTCAAAAAGCCCTCCTTCCAAAGATCAAGCTCTTGGAGCTCTCTGGAAATTTGCTCCATTGTATCTGGTGCTCAAATTCTTTTGGAGACTATGATCCCTTAGTATTTCCTTCTTTTTTCTATAGGTATTTTTTACTCTTTTGGTAACTGTCAAAGTTGATGCTGACACATATGTGTGCCCCTAAGCAGGCAACGGAATTAGAAAGTAACCATGATCTGGTGCAGACAGTAACCTGTGGGCCAGGTAAAGTTTGGGAAGGATGGACTGTAGTATGGTTTCTAAAAACTCCACTAAGGAATCTGTACTTAAGCCCAAACCTAGAAATTAAAAACAAAAATAGAAAACCTGATATACAGTGAGCATTATGCGCCTCTGCAAGTGTGTATATTGCAACCCAAGTACGGGACTGGGACTGTGGCTGAAGGATTGTGGGTTTCTCTGTGATAGCTGGGAGTGGGGCGGGGTAGGGGGAATGAGAGTTTACTGCTGTCCTACCATGTGCCAGACACTGATGGGTGTTTTACAAACTGACTTATTCCATGCTCATACCAACCTTTCTTGGTGGTGTCTGAGCTGAGTGTCTTCTGTTCCACCTCCCACCTCCCACCCCAAACCCCTTCTCGCCTTGTTCTGTGTCCTCAGGAGGCTGGTCTGTATGCACCACATCAACAAGCTGCCTGTTCTAGGGATTCTATTGGGGTATGGCCAGTAGTTTAGCATCGATAAAAAAAAAAGGGGGAGCAGGAGAAAAGCAGTTAATTTACCCTTCTGGTCTCTTCCTGTGAAGTTGCCAAGAGTTGGCTGTATCTCTCTACCAAAGGCCCCAGCATTGTCAGATGACACATTCTGTAAAGTTATCTTCTCTGGGTTCTGAAAATTTTACCTTCTCTTAGCCATTCAGTCCTTACTGCTAATGGCCCTCCTCTAATGCTATCACTATATCAGCCCTTGCTAGTTTCCCCAAACCCTGCCTACACCCTATAAATAAGCCCTTTATTGAAATCACCCCATTGCCCAGCTGGGGTGTGCCATCTAATTTCTGCCTGGGTCCTGACTGTTTTAGCGATGAGGGTTGAGAAATTCAGATTGCATGAGAGACTTGGCTAAGGTCATATAAAGAGTAATTGGCAAAATTGTATTCTATACTTTATGAACACCAGACAAGTATCCTCAGATACAGTCACTAAGATCCACAGCTAGGGTTCAAATTTTCTCAAAGGAGACTGGATGACAACTCAGGTAGACATATGAAACCAGTGAAGGGGGTGGACGTGTTAGCCAGCTCTTGTGATACTTTCTATGGGTCAGTCACCTACCCTGCTGCAAAGGGATATCGAACAGGAGGATGAAGACATCAGCACATCTTGGAACAACAGGGTCATTGAGACACCAAGATCATCTAGAGGCCAAACTGGAGCTCCTCAGAGACAGAAAACTACCACCATCTGATGTTTGCTTTTGTACCAAGGAATTCTTATTTTCCTCCAGCACTTAAAGCTTTTGTGGCCTAACGGAAATTAAAGATGAACAGTATTGTGCATAGAAAAACTGTCATGCCAAGAGAACTACTCAGCGCATTAGAAAAATAATACAACTAATATTTATTGAGTGGTTATTATGTGCTAGACACTGTGATCGTGTCTATATGTACATTAAAATATTTAATTCTTCCAAAGCTGATGAGGTAGGTCCTGGTAATATTCCCATTTTGCAAATGAGAAGATCGAGTTGTAGAGAGACTCAGAAACTTGTCTAAAATCTTAGAGCTAGTCAATGGTAGAACTTGGACTTAAATGCCAGTCTGTTTGATATCAATATCTTTGCTTTGAACCATTATAAAATACGGATACATAGGTTGCTATATAAATGTTCTTTTCCTTGTTGTTTCTCCTCTAATATAGGCAATACAGTTGCAATTATCTACTGAATATTGTCCACTTTCTATCTCTCACTTAATACACATTTTCTATTATTTCTTCCCACAGAAGTCGTTCTTTCAAAGATGGGAGAGCTCTTTTTTCCTTGTGTAAGCAATACCCGTCTTTGATCTTCCATAGCTTTGAAATTATTGAATCTAGATATTTTCCAACTCTCTCATGCATTCTTTAAACGGAGGGAGCAGGTTTGTAGTAAACGTTAAAAGTGATGGACCAATATTTAAGACTCAATAAGAGCCCTTCCACTCAATACTTTCCCAGGACATAAAGGTATTTCCAATTATCCTGCTTTTCTTCAAAACTAGAATCAGCAAATGAATAACAGATGTCACCTTCCATGGAAGGCTACTTACTGAGTACTGGCTGTTCTTGCTTATTGGAAACCTTTTAGCACGGGTTCTTTGTGTTTCTATTACCATGGCAACATTTGGCCCCTTCCCATGTTTTCATTTTCCAGATCTGAGGCACACTTCACACAGTGGACTAATCGTTACAACAAGTATTATTTGCCATGTATGATGATAGTCTTAAGTGGATTTTGTTGACTGCCCTTTATGAGGGTTGTATTGTCCATAGATTACTTCCGTTTGTCAGGTTATGGCATTTCTGCTATTTATGCTTCAGATTTCAGCTCAAGGATCTCTTACTACCTAGTTGTTTTCCTGATTCTGCAAGACTACACTAGACTGATAAGGTCCTTGCGTTATATCTTTCATTTCATTTTTCGCAACTGGTGTAGTTTTTTTCCCCCCTAAAAATACTTATTTTTTAGAGCAATTTCCTATTAACAGAAAAATTGAACAGAAGGTATAGTTTCTATATACCCTCTGCCCCTACACACATACACAGCTCCCCCCCGCCCCCACTATCACACCCTGCACCACGAGGGTACATTTGTTACAATCAATGAATCTACACTGTCACATTATTATCACCCCAAGTCAATAGTTACATTAGGGTTGCTTTTGGTGTTGTACTTCCTATGGGTCTTGACAAATATATAATGACATGTGCCCCCCATTATAGTATCATATAGAATAGTTTCACTGCCCTAAAAATCCTCTGCACTTGCTTATTCATTCCTGCCTTCCACCAACCTCTGGCAATCAGTGATCTTTCTACTGTCTTCATAGTTTTTGCCTTTTCCAGAATTTCATATAGTTGAAATAATACACTAGGTAGATGGGCTTCTTTCACTTATTAACATGCATGCAAATTTCCTCTATGAAAGGTCTTCTTGATAGCCCATTTTGTTTTAGCGCTAAATAATATTCCATCGTATGGGTGCACCACAGTTTATTTATCCATTGACCTAATGAAGGACATCTTAGTTGCTTCCAAGTTATGGCAACTATAAAGTTGCTATAAACATCTGCGTGCAGGTTTTGTGTGAACATAAGTTTTAAATTCATTAGAGTAAATACAAAGTTACAAAGGAGCACAATTGCTCATTTGAGTGGTAAAAGTAAGTTTATTTTTGTCAGAAATCACCAAACTACCTTCCAAAGTGACTGCTATTTTGCATTCCCACCGTCAGTGAGTTCCTGTTGCTCCATATTCTTGTCAGCATTTGGTGTTGTGTGTGTTTTGGCTTTTGGCCATTCTACTACATGTATGTGGTACCTCATTATTTTAATTTGCATTTCTCTAATGATATATGATGTTGAGCTTTCTTCATATGCTTATTTGCCATCTGTTTACTTTCTTTGTTGAGGTGGCTGTTCAGGTTATTTGCTCATTTTTTAATCAGGTTATTTGTTTTCCGATAG
>NW_006438906.1:3785489-3819721 GCF_000325575.1 Pteropus alecto
TGTGACTTTTTTCATATTGTTGTATTCTCAGCACCTAGTTCAGGGCCTGCAGAAGTACAATAAATGTTTGATTAATTAGAATGAGGATGAGGATGTGCACAAACTTGAACACTGCTTTAATAATAAATGAAGCAGTCAACCTGGCATCGATATCCTTATTTGCCAATTTACTTACATTGTGGCCATGAGTAATTTATACAAATTCTCAGTTTCCTCATCTCTTAAGTGAAGATAATCATAAAACCACACTTTCTATTATGAGAATTATCTGAAATAATAAGTGTAAAAACCCTTAGTGAACTACAGTGCTAGATATTTACAACATACTACTTATGATGAAGTCCAGCAAATTGGGCCTTAAATAAATATTTCAGGAAAACTTTAGGTGCGGGATAAAATTGTCATCTATGTCAATATTTGCAGTCTCGTTACAGAAGAGCTTAATTATAGCTACAGTTAAATGAGTGTGTTCTATGTGCCAAGTGTCTTGCCACACATTATTTCTAATTATTACAACCACCTTGCCCTGTAAGTATCATTTTCTCTCTTTTGCAAATGAAAAAATCTGAAGCTCAAGGAATTTAAACAACTTGTACAAGATCACAGTGACAGAGCAGGAATTTGAACCCCGGGTGGTTTTGACAGCAAACACTAAGTGCTTTCTACTTGCCCTGAATGGTCTCTGACAACTCAACTAAATCAGCTTAAATAAAAATCTTTAGTCTGCATACTTTTAGAGTTTTTTAGAAGAATAACTCAGTCCATGCAAGAGAAAATTGAGAAACTAGAGAATTCCTTCGGTTGCTTTGGGTGATCTTTGTGAAAGTGTCTCTACCACTTGCTCCCTTCATTTGAGCTGTGTATGTTGGGTCAGTGAGAGCCTAAAGCTCTAAGTCCTCCTGCAGAGATGGACAACAAAGACTCAAGAAGGGACTGTGGTTAGCCCTGCCTAACCTTGCTGTGGTGCCAACTTCTTCATGTCAAATATGGACAGTTATGTTTTCCCCGATGGAACTGCATATTTCAGACTGAGGCCCAGATATGAAGGCATGAATATATTTATTCCTTACCCACCAGCCCAACATAAATCCAAAGATCAGAGTTGACTTGATAGAATGTTCTTAACGACCTACAGCAGGACTGCTTGTTCACATGTTTTCAGTGACTAAGAGACTGGACCATTGAGAGTTACTTTCACAGTAACCCTTTTCTCCCATCTTGCTACATCCATAAAACTCTGGCAGAAAAGATTCGGAGGCCACCTGGAGCACAGAACACCTCAGACAAGGGGGTTTGGAGCTCTATCTATTTCTGTGTACTCAGCCACAACACAACAGATGTAGACTTAAAGGAGTCTGTTAGAAGCAGTCCCAGGCAAATTTTAGGAACCTGACAATTGCTAAGATTCCTATTTTAGCTTAGAGTCTGAAAATGTGTTTAGTGCTTATTCTGCTGCCTAGGTACAGTGTTCTCCCAAAGAATGCTAGTTCTCACTCTGTTTTTTTTTTTCTTTTCTAAACGCTCTCAGAGACAGAAATATTTCCTCTGAATTGCTGGAGATTTCTCTTTATAAAACATATCACTTCAACTACAGTAAAACTAGAAAATAGTAAGTGCTCTGTCATTAATGAAGGGCTACGAACAAAAGTAACCTTTCTTCCCAACTCTCTACCTAGCCACCTGCCCCTGACCTGGTCATCATCTCTGCATGAACATCCGATGAGATCTGTTAGGCCCTCAAATGTGAAAAGGTGTCCCCATCACCAAGTCTGACTTCTGCCCTGCATCAGTGCATTTTATTACCCTTATCTGCTTATTGGATTACCATTAGCTACTTATTTTGACAAATGCACAACCATAAATTTAATTTACTGGATTTTAAAACTGTAAGCCATGGCTTATTTATATCATTCTTTATTTCCAGGCAGAAATTAGTAGTATATATGTTTTATTAAGGAATCCTTCCTTCGCCCTGCTCTGAGCAATGGAATACATTTCTCAGCTCTCTTTTCCTTTATTTTCCTGACAAAGAGGCCCAAATAGAAACTGCTGCTTGGTTTATATCCTTTTAACTTTTCCCCCACTGAAACAGAAGAATATGGCGTTTGAGCAAAATGTGGTACTTCCTTCACAGTGATTTGTATGTTAGTGATGAGCATGAGCCAAAGAAAAATTCAAAAATATTCCTGACACCTATGCCTCATATATGTGCAAGTGAAGTTTTAGACAAGAATTCATGAAGCATATTTCACTTTTAATGAATGCATATCTTTCTCCATCTGAGCAGTGTGTATCTTATGAGACCTTGAAGACAAAGCACTTACAAATTGGGTTCCAGCTGCCAGACATGAAATCTGCAATTGGCAAAACACGATTCTGCCTCAGTGTCAGCTCTGGAAGTTCTTTGAAATGCCTCTTTCACTTGTTCTAAAACTGCTAATAACACCTTACCCTTCTCCTGTGAATGCTTTCCCCTGGTTAACTGACATTTCTATCTGAAACATTTTCCTGGAATCTGATATGAAAAACTCAGGGGCAGGACATGAATACCTGAGTTGAAATTTTTTAGTTGGAGTTGAAGGCAATTCTGGAAATAGAATTCAGTGGCTTGGGCATGAAAGGACTTCAAGAGCCTGCAACTCTGCTAATGGACGCAGCAATCACTGTCTAAAGACCTCATCAAGCTGTTCATAAATAAGCAGGGAGGACCTGCCTTTCGCCTGTGCACTAAACAGATTCTCTCCTTACTTCAGCTCTCAGAAACCCCTAAGGGGACTCCAAGGCACTGATCCAGGCTGCCTTCTGGCCTCTAAAGTTCCCTGGGTTATCTCAATATTCCCTTTGGACTTGGGAGCAGGTATAGCTCATTCATTCACACAGGCAGATGCAAAGAAGGAGCATTTGCAAGTGATTTTATTATTTTTACCATGTGCACTTAAGAAGGTAAAATGCTCTATTCAAAAGAGCCCAGAATTTGCCATACAAGTCTCTCAAACTTCTGGGGCAGCCTTTTATCTCAGTACGACTCAATAAGACAACTCAAGCTGCCATCCCATCCTCTATGGGTTACTCTTTCCATTATCCCAGGGATTTCTGGATAGGTCGTGATCTCTTAAGTCCACACAACATCCAGTGTGGTAATAAACTTTGAGGTCTTCTCTTGTTGGTTTCCTTCACCCAGCCCTAGAAATCGCTCTCAAACCTTTCTTCCCTCAGAATACTACTAAGACTTTTGGGTAAAGTGAAATTTACAGAAAAATTGAAATAATAGGAGATTACTGAATAGCTAGGCACAAGCAACAACTTTATCTTGGATATTAGAAATCACCCTTCAGAGAGCCCATCAGACACTCCTCACCACAATTTATCAGTAGCCAGGACTTCTTGGGCACCCCCTTGTCAGGATCTTTTGGGGCTTCTTTCTTTCTTGATAGCCTCTCTTTCTCCCTGCTTGTTATCCCCAAAACATAAATTCCTTACATGTCAGTCCATCTTTTGACTTCCTATCTCACACTAATTTATAGGACTACCTTTGCATAGCCAAAACTTATCTACTCGATCTAGCTATCCATATTTTATTCGTACAAATTAAGGGGCATATTAAGATATTTAATAACTGATACATGATAATCCTTATCAATCAGAGTGCCAGTCATAAACTCCTACAAGCCAGACCATGTGTACCATTGAAATTTGACTATGGGGCAAAAAACATGAAGAGAAACAATGAAATTATGCTTTTTCCTTGGCAGGGTTCCTTCTTTGCCAAACTCTACAAGCACAAGAGTAATAGTTTAAAGATGTACTTCCCTGCTGGCCAGGCAAGTCACTTGTTTTCTTTTCTCCTTCTAACTACACAGATATTATTGATATTATTTATTAGTACATGGAATATCTGGAAATGGGAAGTGAACATTCATTAGGTGCCTGCCCTGGGCTGCATGCCAGACATACACTATTTAAACCACATATACTGATGCTTAGAGGAAGGGAACATAATCCACATTTAATGAGGGAAGGATGAGAGGCTCAGAGGCTTGAAGATGCTAAGTGACTTGCCCAAGATCACATCCTGATAAGTAGTGGAGGTGGGATTTGATTCAAGGTCTGGCTGATTTTTTTGGTCCATGCCTTTCCCTGCATACACCAGAGTGAGTTCCCTAGAATAGCTTCTTTCAGTCTCTCTCCATTGCCTTTTGGATAGAGAAGTATCATAATCCAGGCAGTTAAAGAACCTAGGAAGTAGGCGGCTCCCAATAGCTTCAGCTTCAGCCTTTTATCTTCTAAACATACACTGGACTAGTCAGAGAGAAAGTTTACTCTCCCATCTGTAAAAACTCTAAAGTTCTTCAAAGCCACAGAGCCGTGTGAAGCATGCTATCCTGTCCTCCCCAAGCTGTGGAACATTCACTTTGCAGAAAGGTTTGGGTTTCATCCACAAATACTGATTGCATTTTATCTCAAACACCTATCGACACAATTCATTAATATACCTTCATTGTTATTAATATTCTAGGTAAGAAATGATAATAAATAAAATAACCTAAAATGCAGACATGTTCTCATTTCCCCACTTAAGTAGAAGTTTAAGAATCTCTACTGTTCTCTCATTTCCTACACTGACCTGTCCAAGGTTAGTGTCTTGTCCATTTATTTTGAGTACTGATGAGGTGACTAATGGCCATGTTCTGGAGGTGATCAGAGATGGTTCTCAGTGGCACGGGCTCTCCTTGTTCCTGAGCTCTTTTAATTAAAACTGCATTAGATGATGAACACTGGCTTACACCAACACAGAAACAAGAAATCTTGGTATTTTTTCTTGTCATCTTAGAGTTACAAAATTTCTCAAGAACTTCTTCCCTGTGGGAGAAAGCAGAAAGATTCACTGACAGATCAGATTAGAATTAGTCATTTAATAAAGGATCCTGGATTATGTCAATTGACATTAATAAAAGGTATCTTTTCCTTGCCAATGAGCTTCAAAGTTTCAACAAAAAAAAAAGGGAAAAAATTGGTAGACAAGCCACCATCATCTCTCACACAGATTAACATAGCCACTTTCTAGCTAGTCTCAATTGCTCCCACCCCGTGTTGGGGGCCCCAAGGCCACTGTCAGGCTCAGTAACTTGCTAGAAGGACTCACAAGACTCAGAAAAGCTGTTATAATCATGTACAGTTTATTTTAGCAAAAGCATGCAGATGGATATCAGCACAAGGAAAAGGCACACAGGCCAAGCTCAGGAGAAATCAAGTACCAGCTTCTAGGTGTGCCCTCCCAGTGGAGTTGCATGGAGTTAATTCTCTCCGGAACGATGTGTGACAGCATGTGTGAGGTGTTTCAGCCATGGAAGCTTTGGTTTCCAGAGTTTTTATTGGGGGTCAGTCATGTAGGCATGCAGTATCTCCAGGACCAACCCAGCTACTCAGACTCCAGCCCTCTTACCTGGTAAAACTGGTACAGCCTGGCCTAAGGCCTCAGAGATGACAGCATTTTCATCAAGCAGAGTCCTCCAAAGGCTCAGAGGCTATCTCTCAGCAGCCCAGAGAAGGCCTTTCCTGAAGCCAAGTTTCTGTTTTGTTGTTGTTGTTGTTATTGTTGTTGTCAAATGTACAGAACTTGAGCAGCCCAGGCCTGCTGAGTTAACCCTTTCCTGTCTACACCCTTACTTTCCTTAAGTCCAATTTTTACACAGCCAGAGAGATTCTGTTTAAAAGTGAAGTCAGATAGCATCACTCCTCTGCTGAGAATCCCTACTCTCTTCCCTTGGCAACACAACCTCCTCGACTCTACATGGTCTGGTGTCCTATCATGCCTTGGTCACCTCACCTCTCCTTCCCTTGCTGAGAACACTCCAGCCACACAAGCCTCTTCCTAGTTCCTCAAAACCACAGGCACATCCTCACCTCTCGGCATTTATTCCCTCTGCCCAGAGTGCTCTATCCTTAGATATACACAAGGCTTCCTCCCTGGCTGCACCATCTAATATTTAACTCCACTTCCAGAACATCATGTATCTCATCTCTGCCTATGTTTTTCCTCCTCATCACTTAGCATTAACCATCATACTCGATAACTTACTTCTTTATCGCTCATTGCTGGTCTCTACCCTACAATGTAAACTCCTTATGGGTTTAATCTGTCTGTTCACTGCTGTATCCTTGGTGCCTGGAATCAGTGCCTGGCATACTCAGTAATACTGTTGAATGAATAAATAGGTGAAGCAAAAGTGGTTTCATCCATCCTCATCTTAGGTATATAAAAAACAATCATCGCCATTATTACCATCAATAAAGTCTTAGTCTTTTTTGCCATTTTACAGATTACCAAGAGTTTCCACACCCATTAACCACCTGTGAGACAGGTATACTAAATGTGAGTCCCTCTTCTGTACCAATGTGGGATGTGAGAGAAGATAAGCAGAAGAAAAGGCAGGGAAGTGCAGAGGAAAGAACTTTGGATTCAATGTCAAAACGCTTTGGGTCTTCCATAGACTTCCACTCTATGGGCTTGCATGAGTCACTTTATCATTTGTGAATCCAGTTTCTCTTTGTTTGTAAAATAAAGAGATTTAAGCTTATTCGATAATTTTAAATCTTGCACCTTCCAGAAGCTACTTGTAAAATTCCAGTTTTATGAGCTCCAGTGTGATTTCCTTCAAAGTCTATTGTCCACCTCTCCTTCTGAGAAATGGCAGCCTGGGTCAACAGACTTTTTTCTTAGGCTCCAAAGATTGTAGGTGGGGCTATAGACATGTACATACATTCACTCTAAGCTTTCTGTGGCAATTCCTGCTACTGCAATCATGAAGGGTCATTAAACCCCTTCTAATTTTAGCCCTTTAGACTCACCAGCAGTCTCTTGTGCTCTCAAATATGCCACGATGTTTTACTATCCTGGAGAAATGCTTATGCTATCTTACTAAGTGTAAAAAGCAGCATCTAAAAGTAAATCTCAAGTATGGTGTCAATTACATAAAAACATGTATATCAACAAGACCGGGAGGAAATATGCAAAATGTCAACTGTGGTTTCCTCTGTGTAGTTAACTTATGGTTTTTCCCACCTAGCTATTTGTTCGCTTTTGTATTTTTAAAATATTCTAAAAAATAAACATGCATTGCTAACTAATTATGTTGCTAATTAATTTTCTAATTAGAAATTTTAATATAAAACCAAAAAAAAACAAAGAATAAAATACAGAGAGATATGATTTATAACAGCTATTTTTAATGTTCGAGATAATATTTTGAAATTCTGAACATAGCCGAGAACAAAATGTAAAGTTTGCCTTTCCTCTTCTTGTGTTTCACTGTAGTACTCAGGCAATCTCAACTGGTGGCCAAGTTATCTTTGGAGACATAAGCTGCGGGATCAGACAGACATTCATCTGAAGAGAGAAGACATTAGAATCACAAGTCTTAAATGCAACTTAAATTGCTTTCGGAGCTATCTTTTGCTCCAGGCTAAATAAGCTTTCACCCACCAAGATTTACTGGAAAGTAACTCAGAACCAGAAGGCTGTGCTCTTTATCAGTTCTAGGACAGGTAGACTCAACTAGCAACAAGTTCTTGTTGATAATGCACCGATCCAGTGGTGTTGGCAGTAGTTTAAAACAATGTTCCAGAGCAAAAGCATTGTGTGTGTGTGTCTGTATGTGTGTGTGCATGTGTGTGTGTGCATGTGTGTGTGTGTGTGTGTGTGTGAGAGAGAGAGAGAGAGAGAGAGAGAGAGATTCTTGATATTTTCTTAAAAAGTCAGTATCTAGTACTTCCTCACTGCCCGTATGTGACTTTCCCTCATTTTGGAGACGCCATGATGTGCAGTAACAACAATGACAACAGCAAAACCCTACGTGACCCATTTCCATACTTCATTCACTCTCTATTATTTAACTTTGGCTGAGGTACTTGAATTTATTCCTCTTCTTTCCTCTCTCATGTATGCCAAAACTGATTGAAGGTACTTTTACATGAAAAGCAAAATCCGCTTTCCCAGGAATCGAGTTTTACAGGAGGATGCTGCATGGATGTGACCAACTATATCTGTGTGTATTTTGGATAAACATTTCAACTTCCATTATTGATGTTAATTTACCCAGTTTATACCTTTGCCAGCTAGCCTTTCTGCCTGAACATCCAAGGGATTGAGATTCAACCAAATTTTCAATAACACTAATTGCCTAATTGCATTCTGTACCAATGTATGTCAATGTACATACTTCATCTTCCCTATAAAATTATAAGCTCTTAAAGATTAGAGGCGGAATCTACTTTTAAAAATATTCCGGTATCCCATCACACAGTGTCTTTGTAACAAGAGGTGACAGGTTGTCACTGAGACTACCTACAACTGGACACTAAATGGCCTGCTGTTGATGGAGGAATGGGGACAGGAGAGGGCAGAGAACTAAAGTGCATTGAGCACCAGCTCTTGACAACCACTTCACTAAGTGCATCACAACAGCTCATTTTCCTTCCATAAGATCTTTTAGGTGCATATTATTAGCTTCACTTTACAGATGAGGAAAAGGAGACTTAAGAGAGTGACGCCATTTATAAGTGGAAGCATTAAGATTCAAAGCATTTCAGTCTAATATTCAGGTCTACGTCTTGTGATAGACTGTTGCATGACTCCAGAATGCCCTGAACTTGGAACTTTCCTCCTGATTATCTAACAGTCATGGAAACCTCATTTGGTACAGCAAGAACTTTACCACTTCTCTCTTGCTTTTCTGTAGGGTCCACTTCTCCATTTGTGAGGGGTGTCCAGAGCCTGTGGAAAACCTTTGCCTGTTTTGAAACTTGGCTTTGAATATTAGGCACACTTATTGAAACCCTAAAAGGCATTTAAAGCCCCCAGGGGCTGATAGCTCCAGTATCTGCAGTATCCCTTCTCAAATCAAGATCACCGTTCAAGGCAATGGTCTTCTTTTATCTTTGTTTTCTTATGTTGTTCATGGAAGATAATGCAGCTGTCAACAGCATATCAATAAAATGTTAATTATTAATTATGTTAAATCTCAGACTGGACATTTTAAAAATGCACACATTGTGTGGCATGTCTTTGAATGTATTTGCTGGTGCATATGACAACCTATAAACCCAGTATATGCATTCATGTCGTTTCCTTCACTGACTCCAGAAATGAAACATGTTGGAGCAGTTTAAAAGGAAGGTCTTGCTACACTTTATTGATCACTCCAGTGAGCCAGACTCTCTCTCTCCCACTCACAACATTATAGGCAGCTGGTGATGTTAAAGACACGTCTTACATATTTATAGAAAGCAGGAGAACTGGGAAGGGTTGTTGGAAATCATAGGAATGAGACACAATGTGAGCTCCATACAGCCAAAATACTGTTCATGGGAGTGAAGTGAGGTTGGAAATTTAGAGAGGAGAAGCCAGGAATAAACAAAATGCCCTACTATAGTAGGGACCCCTTACTCATTCTGGGGGCATGAGGCTCTGTCCTAACTCTTCCTTACCCCCAGCTTACTCCCAAATTGCCTGTGCTCGATGAGAGATCAGGAAGAAACTTTGCTCACTTGAATGTTTATTTGCACTAAACCTGTGCATAAGGAGCAACCCCTGAGATTTCATGTGGCCCTCGCCATTTAGCCAAAATGAGTATTTGGAAACAGGGCAATCATGAATGTGTCTGCCCACATGCAATGGAGACTTGAGAAAAGAGTCACTCTGGATACCACATGGATAGCCAAATGCAGTAAACTCTGAGGGAGTCCCAATGCACTTTGTGCGTTTCCAAAATAGAAACTGACCATGGAACTCTGTGCCCATGGTTTCTATCAAGTTCTTTCCTCTGAAGACTTTATTTTCTTTGTGTGTGTGTGTGTGTGTGTGTGTGTGTGTGTTTGGAGAGAGCTGGAGTTGAGACATGGTGGATTGTTAATCAAAAACACAATAAACGTCACTATTTACTTAAAATTAGGCTTTCATTCCTTAAACATTGAGTGACCACATGAAATGAAACACCCTTGTGCAGACAAGGCACAGGGGGATTGCGTAACCCAGGCCGCCTGCTTCTCTTTTTCCTAATGAAACAGTCTTGCCTTTGGTTTTATGGGCACAGCTGAGTCTGGGAAAGCCACAGGTCAGTTCCCCTCCTGTGGCACAGGCTGGTGAAATTCCTTCACTCTGAGCTGCTTCTCTTTCCTTCACTCCCTCTGCTGAGTTTCCCTTCATTATTCAGCAGAGAAGGAACTGATTTGGGACTGAAATAAACTTAAATAGTCTTAGAAGTCTTAGACTCTACCCTTTACACTGGTGGCTTCTTCCCATCCGAGTTTCCATGTGCCACACTCTGGATTTTCCTATGCTGTTTTAGATGTTTGCCTATTTTCCCGAGCAGACAGTATCAAACACGTTATGACTGTATCCCTAAAATCACTTATGGGTTTGTGTTAGAACTCGGAATGGGGTTGTGTTTGGAAGGTGGGTTCCAAGACCAGCAACCCGAGGTCTGGTGTTCACTGAGGTCTAAGCAGAACCTGACCACCAAGGCTGAGAGCGTTGCTATGTGAATCAACATCCTGATTTGAACTTGCTAAGGCAGGAACATGGTTGAGATTTTGCAGAGAAATGGTAAATCTCCCTACCAGGGAGATGTGGGAAAGGTGCGTGTTTAGGTGGAAGAGAAATGAAAATACAGCGAGTCTGGACTGAGGAGCTCAGATAGAGCTGAAGGACATTGGGTCCAAGCTACGTCCCTCTGTCTGTGCTTGACCTTAGCTGAACCCTAGAGAGAAGAATAAACATGAAGTGAATTGATTCATCTATGCTATTCCAGATAGCAGTTTAAATGACTTCTTCCTGCACCAATTTTGTTTTCTCCTTATGGCTCTTTAATACTCCCATAGGCCTCAGACAAGAAGGTATATGTCTCTGCTGGTCAGTTTTAGGCCATGTGGCTGTCAAGGGAAAATTATGAAGCGAGGGTTCCCTCTACTAAATCACGTCGATTCTCATCATGAAGATGACTGGCTCAGCCAGCCCTCAACCCCCTCGAGCTGCGTCAGCCACTCTGGAGCAGCTATATTAGGGAAACCAGAAAAAGAAGAGTTTCTTTTTACAGTGGGCATTCATGTCCCATTTCTCTAGCTGCTTGCTCCCTGGAGCGGTCTCCCAAGCCTTGACACCAGCCTGCCAGACTTTGGAACTCTGCGTTGCTTTAGTCTTCAGAATGGCTTGGCATTTTGTCAGTGTGCACATCTGGAATGTGCAGCTGGATTCAGAACTTTCCAGTGGACTCTTGCACTGGGCAGAGTTTTAGAACTGTTAGCACTGACTTAGCTTGAAGCGGTTACAGCACATCTTTCCTCAGAGGGAGCTTCTCACTCCATCGACATCTGCAGTCTAAGGCAGGAGAAGGAGACTTTACTCCACTCGGACCAAAGAGTGAAGTTGTGATAACGTTTAGCAAGCACAGCATAGCAAGTCCAGATGTCCGTCTGCCATGGGATAATGTCTCTGTCCAGAGGAATGACAAAATGTGATCAGGGACTCATAGAACTTACTGGCAGCTTCCCATCTCCCTGACAGCCCATGGCCACCTTATGGCATTCACAAGTCACCCAGGTTGCAGAAACAAGACCGGTACATTTGAATCAAAGCTTCATGAATGGCCATGCCTCCTCTTTTAATTCTATTTATGGAAGGTGAATAGAATTAGTAATTTAAAGACCTAGGTTGGAGTCTTGGTCCTACGACCTGTTAGCTGTCTGACCACGAATATATCTCAATCTCTTGGAGCCCGCATAAATATTGAGCACAAGTAATTTGTACAATAGTGGTCATGAGGATTAAGTGAAATAGTTTGTGAAGACATTGTAAATGAAACACAAATTCACTTTTCAATTTAGTTATCTTTCAAGTTTTGTTGCTTTCTATTTCTTTTACAATTTTAACGATACAGTTACCTCTACATTTTACTTTACTTTATTTTATTCTACTTAAGAAAAAGAAAGAACTGAAAATAGTTCTAGATATCTAGAGGGGGCAAGAATAATTTTCTCCATTTTTCTTTATGTATAATTTTCTTTGTAGTCAAAGAAATTGAAAAACATGCAGACTTAGAGTAAAATAACCAAGGGAATGACTAAAAAAACAAATATAATTGATCCTCATTATTTGCAGATTCTATAAAATTTATTTGTAACTCCAAAACCAATACTCTTGGTGCTTTTGCTGTCGTTTGCAGAACTGTGCAGAGCAACAAAAAATTTGAGTCACCCAACGTGCATGTTCCTACCTGAGTTCGAACAGGAAAACACTTTGCTTTCTTGTTTTAACTCTCATACTATAAACAAATGTCCATTTTGCAGGTTTTTTTTTTTTACATTTTTGTGCTTTTTGTTGGTGCCTTCACTGTTTAAAATATTCCCCAAACATAGAACTGCAGTTCTTTCTAGCGTTTCTAAGTGCAAGACTGTGATATGTCTTATGGAGAAAGTATGTGTGTTAAATAAGCTTTATTCAGGCATGAGTTAGAGTGCTATTGGATCTGAGTTCAATGCTAATGAATCATATATATATATATAACATATATATATAAAATCTCTATGTAAAATAAGGTATCTTTTAATAGAAACACATGACACAAAATCATGCATTGATCAGTTGATGAAAATGTTGTGCTTATAGGCTTACTGGGAACTTAACTGTATTATTTCCCCTAGGAACTATGGTTCAGTATTGGCTAATTCTTTGTTTGAGGCAACTTTATAGAATATAATCAACTGTACGCTGCCAAGTGGAAACCTTTCGTTGTAATTCAAATGTTTTAACCATATTGCTTTCATTTCAAGCCTCCTTCAAGTATAACAATAAAACCAATGACAAGTTCTGTGTCTCAGTGGGCATCATTGAGAGGCCACTGACATTATCAGCTAACTTTGGAAATACATGGCCCAGACACAGGTCACTTTTGGTTCTATATGAGCTGCAGCACAATCCTAAATTCAGGATTTAGCTTCTAAACTAAGAGATAAATGTAGTCATTGATTTTGACTTCACAAAATTTGAGTAATTGGTGAGTTTAGTTAATGGGACAATAAATTACGGAACATTTAGATTCCTTATCTCCTCTTAAAATAGTTACATAAATCAGTCTACCTTTCTGTCTTTTTCCTCTCCTTGCCTTCCTTTTTTCTTTTCTGTTCTTCTCTTTCTTCTTTTCTTTTCTTCTCTATTTTTATCCCTTTCCCTCTCTTTTTCCTTCTCTCTTTCTTTCTCTTCTCCCTTCTCCTTTATTTCTCCTTTCTGATGTCATTACGCTTTTCCTGCATACACAGCACAAAGCAAAATGGAGAGCAAAATTAAATTATTCATTTAATTTTATGAATACAAAGAGCCGGCACATCGAATCCACTTTGAGAACTCTCAAAATCCAAAGATCAAAGGGCAATCTGAAAGAAATTGTGTTTCGAGGTAACTTTTAAAACTCCAATTTGTTTTCCTCGGAGTTCAGGTTAAAGGAATAAAAATTAATGAGAATGCATTTTTAAAAAATCCCTAAGAGCAGCCCTGTATCGATAGGTAACTTACATTCCAAAAGTGATGTTTAAAAACATCATTAGATATTGGCTGCATTGAACAAAGCCTAGTAATGAAATGAAGAAACTATTGCACTTGGAGAATTAATTACGAATTAAGTAAATTTAGGGCTTCCATTGCCTTTCATGAAATATCTGTCTGGTTTACATATTTCACATTTTAGTGACTAGCCTGGCCTTTGTTAAAGATATGTGCACATCGTAGGTAACATGCTTGATCTACTTTTGACCTGTAGGGGCCCTCTCTCTTTTCTCCTTCAGATGCGGGAGTTTCCGTCCTGATCCATCACCCCAAGATAGGAGCTGGAGAGCTTTCAGTTGAAGAGTAGCCATTTAGCACATTTGAAGGAAGTCTCAGCGATGCTTCTAGGTTCGCCTGGAGTCACTTTAACGATGTGAGGGAGTACATAATGCACTTTCCCCTGACGTTTCATTACTTTAGGCACCAACCCACTGTCAGATCCACCATCAATATCTGATTAAATTCATTATTTTGTCCTTGACAGGATTTTAATAGCAGTGGCAACTGCATGATAGAAATAAATAAATCACGAGACCGAATTTTCTTTTATGTGACTTCCTGACTCAATCCACCACTCACTTTCTCTTTAGCTATAAAACTACTTAGACAACCAGTCACTCTTTTTCAGTTGGTGGGAGCAGCACTAAGGTGATTTTCGTATTTGCTTTCTGTAGCCTTTGCTTTAACATTGCAGATTTATCCACGGAGCCGAACCCTTGAACTACAGCAAAGACAAAAAGTGTCTGATTGACCATGGTATGATAAGAACTTGGCCATAGCATTCTCCAATTCAAGCACCAATTCCAGTTTGCTAAGAAAAGCATTTTCTTGTGATTTCTCCACATGAGTAAAGCATGGATCGACATACTTCAGTCCTTGCTAGATGGGATCGGCATTACTATTTTAAGCTTAACAAGCAGTCTGGATTTCTGTATTTCACAAGCTTGAATAAAGCGAATATCTCATTCTGAGATGTTCTCTGACTTTTTATTCTCTTCTCTCTCTCTCTCTTCTAGCAACATATGCACCTTTACCCCATTTACTGATACAAACTGCAGATTTTTTTTCTCTTGAACTATGCTGTGGCTAGCTTCTTTAGGCTATAAATACTCCGACTTGACTGTTTTAGACAAAGATAAATTATAAATTTTGTGGAAAACCAGGATAAGATCAGGAGCCTATTAGATAATATTATAGCCAAGGGGACACAGTGCCCCAAATCCTCCTTCTAGAGCACTAACCTTTCCATAGAGTATGCCTGAGAAGTAGAGGTAACCACAGGGTGATGAACTGCCTGTAGAAGTAACCCATTTTTAGCTCATCCTTACCTAATGAAAAAACTTGACTGAGGTGGATTGGGTCACAGAAAAACAACTTTTTTCCCCTACAAATTAGACCTATGATTCTTAAACTTGAACATGTATCAAAATGACCTGGAAACCTGGTTAAAATACAGATTACTGGGCCCCACCCCTAGAGTTTCTGATATACCAGGTCTGGAATGGGGCCTGACAGTTTGCATTTCTTATGTATTCCCGGGTGATATTACTACTCTGACCTAGGGACCCCACTTTGAATACTGCTGAATTATGCCTTATTACCTAAAGATAAAGCAAAGCATGTGGTCTATGCCACCTCGAAGCCCACATACACATTTTTTATCTCACCTATGTGATGGCAGCAAACCCCGGCTCAGTTCCTGGCCCTGAGTGGCTCCCAGCCTGGTACTCTGGGCATCTCACTGCGTTTCTTTAGTTCCAGGTCTGCCTGGTGGATGAAAGAAACTTACTACTGGACCCCATGGGTGAAAGAGGAGAAAGAAGACAGTGCTGCTCCTTCATGATTGCCCCGATCTACTTACTTTCAGAAGCGCCACACTTCACACTGTGGCCCACTAATCTGCCTGCTGAGAACTGACCCGTCAGCAAAATCCCCCACCCTGCGTGCTCAGCCTCCTTAGAAGAGGAAGTTCCGTCTCCATTTCTTTTTCCACTAGCAAACTTCCTTTGATAAACCACAGCCTGGGGCAACTTGTGCATCTCATTGCCCACCAGCACTAACAGATCCTTCTTTGCATTCGTGCCTCTAAACAGCAGACATGCATCAGAAAGTTGCACGATTACGTTTTAAAACAGAGTTGAATTCTAAATGTGTTTGTGGGAAAATATTATTGAAAGTAATCGTATGATGAATATTTTTATAAATTATGTCCTTTCTCCTTAAATTTTCCATTTTATATATTCCATTTTATATATTTCATGTCTGTGGTTTGCTGTAAATCTGCACTTATCTGCCTATTGCTTATCATTGTTAATGTTTTATTGTGGACAATTCCAAATACGAATTTGTTTTTCGATTTTTAAAAATGTCACAAAAAATGTTTTACCCAGCTTTTCTGCTGTTTCAACTTTATCTGGTGCCAAGGGAAAATAACTATAAAACTCTCTAAGAAATTTACTCTAAAGATAGTATATGCCCTGTCATACAGTATTTCCGTTATGAGGCTTCAGTACTAGGAAAAACTATGCCTTGCTGAGGAATTGGTATCTATTTGTTGTGCAAATAATGGGAATCTTGCCCTGATCATGTTTCCCTTTACTTTGGTTCGAGGACACTTAGACTCGATTTGCAATCAACTTCTAGCAGTTGTTCAGAACCTGTGAGTACTCATTTCAGAATGCTTAAGTTGCCCTCGTTTTCCTTCCCTTGTCCATTTTAAATTCTATTTTCTTTAAAATGTTTCCGTCCCCACCTAGACTAATTGGGAGATCACTTTGTAAACTATATAAATGACTAACACGGTGGACTTGAAACTACTATAAAATAATATCGAATGTCAACTCTAACTGAAAAATAAAAGTTAAAAGAATGTTTCTGTAAACTCTCTCTAATCATTCTTGAAAAAGGAGATAGGATAAAAACAAACAAATGATATGATTCATAGAAAAGCACTATCTTCCTGTCCTTAATATACACCATAGCATGGAATCTGAGAGCTGTACAGAAAAAGTATTTGATCTCATAAAAGAAAAAATATCTGTACCCAAACAAATAAACAAACAAATCAATCATTTGTTTGTTTATTTGTTTTTTCATTGGGAAGGTCGAAAGCTTCCAATGCCCTCCCTTATGTGGAGCTCATTTGCTTGACTGGACTCCAGTGAATAAAATGGCCTTTCAAGTTTGGTCCCTTCTAACTTACAATAGGCTGTGATTCATTACGTTCTACCATTTTTGAGTTGTAGAAATATTATATATTAAGGTAAAACACCTGGTCAAGATTATTTATAATATATAAAGAACTCCTACAAACCCACAAAAAAATAAACAACTCACTAGAAAAATGTCATTGGATCAAAAAACAATTCACAGAACTAAAAATGGCCACACATGTGTGAGAAAACTCTGGATGACCTATTCATAACAGAGGATAAGCAAGTTATATAACTAACTCATAAAGTAATGTCTTTGGCCATCAGATTGGTAATATTTTAGGGAAAGTATGAGCAAGTGTGGGAAATAAATACTATCGATGAGATCATAAATTGTCCTAGTTTGTAGGGCAATTTTGCAAAGACATCAAAAATTTAAATGCAGAGACTGTACCAGAAATTCTTTTAGGGATTTATCCTACACAAATATTGGCACATGTGCACAAAGGCATGCATATGCATATTATAGCCATATTAATTATAATACTAAAAAGGAAGATAATTAAACTACCTATTAGTAGGAAAATGATTAAATAAACTGTAATGTATCTATACAATGGCATACTATGCAGAAGTTTAACAAACGTGCTAGCTCTCTATGGAAAAAACTCTTCAAACCATATGGTTAAAAGGATGAAAGCAAGATGCAGAACAATATGAAATGACTGTGAGTCCACATATGTAGTGAACAAACTATTGCAGACAATATGGTTTTGTATGTGTGTGTGTATATAAGAATGCAGATACATAGAGAGAAAGGACTTTTTTTATAGCTCTCCCTGGCTGAGAGAGTGGGATGGAAATAGGGATTGGGGTGAAGAAGAATGAAAAACTTTCATTTAATTTTTTATAGTTCTATGCTATAAAGTTTGAACTTTTGCGTGTTTGCATCCCTATGTTGTTCAATTTATAAAAACCTTTTAAAATAATAAGAAAAAGAAAAAGGACTGAATATCTATACGCTATATAGCTTAGGTAATGAGATCATGAATAATTTTTATTTTCTTTGATCTGTTGTTTCCAAATTCTTTTTACAATTGATTTATATTATTTTGTAAGCAGACCAAGAAAAATATTTTCAGTTCAATACAGTTTACCCCTTCCTTTCTGAACACATAGAAAGGGAGTTGTCATACTACATTTGAATCTCTACGATTTCCTTTCTCATTCTTTCAACCACTCACACCATAAGAGAGCATCTTCTATTTCGTTCCATTACTGTCCATAGTTTAATACTCTCTGACAGAGATTCCTGGGTCAGATTCTCTATGTCTACTCCCAAAATCTGAAATAAGTTTCAGCTGGCTAACATCTTATTCCTAGAAATGCTCATCAACTCTCCTTCTTCCGGGAGGGTGTTAGGGGAAGATGTAAATGTTTTTCTAATTTGTCCTTTATGTTGGTAAAGCATTAAGCAATCCAGAGTCTCCATCTCCTATGGGTTTACCTGGATACCTGGAAATTTCTTATGTAAATGAAACATAGTTTCTTCCAGCTGTGCCCGCCTGAGGAACCCCTGTCTCCTTTTGGTCTGAAGCTTTCTCAAGCTGAATTTCTGTCAGTCCCAGTTGGGTCAGCTCAGGGTCAGACTTTCTTCTGACATGCCAAATAAAACCCTTGTGGATGACTTCCCACAGCCTGCTCACCTTCCATCATAAGCACATCAAGGCATCCGTGTGCAGCACATGTTTTTGAGAGGGGAAGAGTATTTCACAGAAATGGATCCATGAATAAGCTTCCCTTCCCTACTGCCACCTTGCTCTCCACCCCCATGGTGTCTCTTTGATGTACAAAAACCGTCTCCTTAGGCAGAATTCTCCACCTGTAACATACATGCAAATCGCCTAGAGATCTTGTTAAAATACAGATTCTGATTCAGTGGGTCTAGGATGGTGCTTGCCCCAATTTACTCTCTGACTAGTAATGTGTGAGTCCCTATTTCCCTAGAGCCTAACAATGCATGCTATCTAATACTTTGGATCAGTGCTGGTCAGGTGGAAAAAAATGATATCAATGTAGTTTTAGAAATTTTTATTCAAGTCTAACATACATATAAGAATGTGCACAAATCACAGTGCATAGAAAATGTGTTCAAAGGGAACACATGTAACTAGCATACGTATATCAACCAACAGTACCCAGAAGACCCCTGCCTACTCCTTTCAGTAACCATCTCCTCCTCTTAGGTCACCTCCATGCTGTGTAATACAGCCATAGATTAATGAGCCTGTCCTTGAGTTTTGTACAAATGGGGTATTATGGTTTATGTTCTTATGGGTCTGGTTTCTTAAGCTCTACAATACCTACCTTATGAGATTCAACCATATTGTTGTTAGTAGTCTATACCTTACTGAGCTCTCAAAGACAATGCTTTTTTGATATATGTAGAACTCAGTCTGGGTTATCATATGGAGTATGGAACCAAATTAATTTTTACCCGTGTACATTGTTCCCACTCCATTTACGGAATAGACCATTTTCCCCATATTATTTGACATGTCACCTTAATCATATATTAAAGTCATCTATGTATTAGAGTATATTTCTAGATTTTTAAAATTCTGTTCCATTCATGCATCAGTACCACTCCTATAATTGCTGAGATTTTAGAACAAATTTCAACACCTGATAGGTTAAGCCCACTCTCATTTCTTTTTCTTTTTAGAAATTTCCAAGCTATTCTTCTCATTTTTGTATGTGAGCTTTAGAATTGGCCTTTCTAGTTCAAAAACCAAACAAACCAAAACCACAACCATTGGATTTTCGTTGAGAATCCTTTTAATTTATATATTAACTTGGGAGGACTGACATCTTTATAATGTTATATCTGTCATCCTAAGAATAGGGTAATGTTTCATTTTTTTCCACATCTCTCTCTCTCTTTTTTTTTTTTGTTATGCCTTAGGAGTGAAGGAATTACAGAAGGGAAAAAAAAAAAAAACCAGAAGGGAGGTATTTATTAAATAAATAATACCAGAAAATTTCTATGACCTCAAAGACACATGTCACCCTGTTAGAAAAGCCCAATAAATACTAAGCTCAATGAATGATAAATAATTCAAACTCAGAAACATTGTGAAATTTCAGAACACCAAGGATAAAGACATATAGAAGGGAAAAAGTCGGGGGGTTGCAAACAAAGAAATGAGTATCAGAATGGCATTGAGTTCTTGATCAAACACTCTGAGCACAGCCTGGCGGAGCTTGATTGCCCCTCCAACATACTCTGCTTCATGCTGGCTGCTTGGTCAGTCTTACTGTGAATGACCGCATTACGTCTGAAGATAAAAATATAACGGTAAACAACACTTGTAGGTAATGTTACAGAGATAAACATGAACCAGGTGGTCCTCGATGACAATTCAATCTAGAGTCTGAAGTACCTAGAGTAGGTGAAAAGTGAGTGGCCATTCTTAGAAGGGTGTGGTTATTTGTCCATCTGGCACATCTTACCACAGTATAAGTTCCACAGGAGCTGGACCTGCTTTGTCCGCTCATGAAGGCATCTGCAGCATCTAAAATATTATGTGGCATACATGAGCCATCCATGAAAACTTATTAAATAAATAAATGAATGGACATTTTTCTCTTTGAGCTTCATCAACTATTGTCTTATGAGGCAGGCAGACACCATTAGAAGTGAGAGAATCCTGGTGTGGCATGAATCAGAACTGTCAAGGAGCACAGAGGGATCTAATATTTTTCAGCGTACAATGAGAATTTGGATATTCCTCTAAGTATCTACTTCACGGTATATACTTTGTTTTAATTAATAATAGAGATTTTAATGAAAAATTTGGAAGCACAAAACTATTTAGTAATAACACAAAAACATTTGGTATTAGAAGACCTCATTTCTAACACATGCCCCTTCTTACTTTTAGGTTTGCTTTTATGTTTTCCAACAGTTTAAAGTGCATGTTTCTTAAAAGAAGTCAGCTCGCCTATTTTCAGGTTTGAAAGAAACATATTTTTGACATTTGTATTATTTCTGTCTCATTTGGTGGTTTAGTTTCTCTTGTCTGGTATTTATTTTTTTCTCCATATTTCTAATCCCTGTAATGAATTTAATCTCTTCTTTCATATATATGCCTGATACAGTGCTATGAACCGTGGAAGGTCTGAACTCAATACTTTTTCATTAGCTCACTGTCATTTTCATCCCCGGTTTCATTTGGACCAAAAAAACTGTCCTTCTGTGCTTAGCAGATGCCTTGAGGCACCCAACAGCACACTGCTGTGAAAGACTTCAGCAGACTTGCCAAGGAGACTGCAGGTCCTTCCTTTTACCTTAAAGAAATGTCCCAATTTAAAAATTACTCCCAGATATATCTACTCCCACCCCACCCTCTGCTCCCCAGGAAGAGAGAGCACAGCAAAGCTGTGTCATGTTCCTGCTTAAAATCTTGTTAATCTGATTTTCAATTATTTTTTAAAGTTTCCCTCTGGTAAATGTACCAAATCAGTGCATATGAGTCACTTCAGGGACCAAGGCAGTTCTGCATTAGAAACGGGCCAATCCTGTGAGTGATTAGGAAGTTTCCTAGAGGACCAGTGCATGCAAATTGGACTTAGCACAAGATCTGACTTCAAAGGGCAAAATTGATGGTTAAGTGGAGAAAAATTATTCCCTTATGATTAAAAAGCAAATGGTATATTTTGTGCAGACTAGCAGCATGATTCTAATGCAAAAACTTTCCTCTCTCCCTTTCTATTTCTGCCTTCTGTGAGGAAGCAGGGGAAGAGAGAAAAACTAATCACACCGTTAGAATTCCCTGTCTCTGGGGAAGCTTTAGGCCAGTGCTACTTTAAGCGAGATCTGTGGATGGCTGCCAGTTCTCTCACACTGTTGGTTACGGTTAACAGGACAAAGAACTTGCAAGGGAATGTAAATCCATTCCACCACTAAGTACACTTTTCAGTTCAGCTGAAATTCACAAGGAGACTTTCTCGATGAAGGAAGCAGGGCATTGATTCACATTCTGGTGCAAGCTTCTTGTCTCAGTTGGACTAGCACTTTGGGTAGCACTGTTGCAGTCCATGGTGGAGAGAAAATTGCTGAGCTGCCTCCTGAGGGAGCCACTGAACTAGCTCTGGTTGCAAGCAGCAGCGACACACTTAAGCCAGCTCAAGAAAAGAATTGACTTTAGGGATACAAACATGGAACCTCAGGGAAATCCTGGAGCTGAGATCATAGAGCTGAAACTTCCAGCTAGTGCCAGAGGTCAGTTCCAGATCCAAAGGGCTCTCGCAAACTCAAGAGCAAAAGCTTATGAACCTATATACTTATACTGTTCAATTAACAGCTTTTTGGGACATTTCATTCTTTTGCTTTTACTTACAGTTTCTGCTCCCCGCTGACTGGGTATCTCATAGTATCCAATGCTTAACAAATTGAATCTAAAGACAGTGTTTGAAGTCACTCTTCTCTCAAAAAATTGCATCAGAGGTAAAGGAAACTTGGAGTTATTAAACCTCTGCACGGGGATGTGGGGAAACACAAACACTTAAACGATGTATTGGCAAAATTCTTTACATTCCATTGGCAGTGATTTAAAAACAATTGATGAAGGCATAGATTACAGTGCCAGTCACCAAAGAAAGTTCATTGTCTGAGGGACAGATCTCCCTTGCAGATGTGCTTTATTTGGCCTGTGTATTGCTTTTGTACACACACACACACACACACACACACACGCACACACATATACACATACATATATATGTGTATGCGTATACATACACATGTCTATATATGTGTGTCTATATGTATTTGAATTAACCCATGTGTATCAACCCATATCATATTGTCAAACCATATGTATAAGTTTCCTGCGTCTGCTGTAACAAATTGCTGTAACAAACTTGGTGGCTCTAAGCAACATACATTTATTCTCTTATAGTTCCAGAGGCCAGAAGTCCAAAATCACTGTTATTGGATTCAAATCAAGATGTTGGCAGGGCTGTGTTCCTTCTGGAGGCTCTAGAGGAGGCTCTGTTCCTTGAATGTTTCAGTTTCTGGTGGCTACTGGCATTCTGTGACTATGGTGGCATCGCCACTCCAGTTTCAGTGGTCCTATTGCCTTCTCTTTTGTATGAAATCTTCCTCCCCTCCTTCTTTTCAGGATGTTTGTGAATGCATTTAGGGTTCACTCAGATAATACAGGATAATCTCCCGTCTCAAGATCCTTAATTTAATCACATTTGCAAAGACTCTTTTTCCATATAAGGCAGTATTTACAGGTCCCAAGGATATCTTGAGAGCCATATTCAGTATATACTATACCATATGAAATTATTTAACTGTTTTTAAGCTATAAAAGTAACTTTCATGTGGTAAAATCTAATAGTTGCCAGCAAATACATCAGATTTTACATGAAATGCAACTCTCTGTCTCTTTTTGAAAATGGCGAGATCTGGATAGCCAGGCCTAAATCTGAAATAGGAACATACTTGGATGTAAAAGCATCTGCCCCTGTTTATGTCTCGCCTGTGATCTCCAGCTCACTGTTGCACCCATTTATAGTACTTACTTGGATGCTGAATGGATGTGAGCTTGTAACTCCTGACTTTAAATCTAGACGGAGTTGCAACATTCACACATGCACACCTCAGATACAAAGCGATAAGGATACCCTTATGGAGAAGATATATTTGAGCTGGTTCTGATGGGTTGGTCAGGCACAGTTTAGGGTGGGGTAGAGGTGAGGGCATTCTAAATAACTGAGATAAGCTTGGAGGTTGGAAAGTATTAGATGCTATGCCACTTTAGGGCACCTAAATGCTTCTTCCAATTATCCCCCAAACAAGACTACTCTTACATGATGTGGCTGAACATGAACTTGAGATCAAGGGAAGCTAAAAGACTCTTAGAAATCTCACTGTGATTTTCACCCCATTAACCCTGATTCAGAATCAATTGAATGAAGCAGCTGGCCCATTCTACAAGGCCCTGAAAGGCACAGTACATTTGTCCCTATAGCAACTTGTAGACACAAAGCAGACACAAAATAGGAAATAATGATACTCATTGATGATGAAAAAGAAATACATAGTTTTAGTGGCTTTTATCATGGTCCTAAAATGGTTCGTGCAGAGATATTTGTAGTTGTTTTTTGTTTGTTTGTTTGTCTGGTTTCTTTTTTTGACATCCATATCATAATGATGTCAAACTCTATTATTTTTTGAAATCGTGAATTATATCTTACTGAAAATCTGCAAAAACTAAATATATATCAGTATAAAGAGGTAATATACTTAAAAAAAATATTGAGTCAATCACTAAGAAGTGAGTTTAGCTGAGGTCAGGTTGACACTTTTGTAGCTTTTTTATTGAATCAAAGGAAAGAGGTGGGAGCAGAGATGTGTGGTTTGTACTCCCAGGTGAATTGGTGTCTTTGAGAAAAGTGGAATTGTGTAACTCCTCTCTTTTTTTCCTCCTCTTTCCTTCCTCTCGTTCCTGCTGTACCATTTATGTTCTCACACCTGAAACAAGTTTTTTCCATAATTTGGAGGGAATAGCGGGGAGAAGGGGAAAAAATGATTGATCTTTTGGATTAAAGTATAATGATTTGAGTTTGAGTAGTCAAAGCTTTGGTGAGGCAAGGTAAGGATCTCCTCCAGAATCCTGTGCGGGAAGCTTAGCAGCTAAAGTCTTGGCTGTGATTGAGTGAATATGTTTTCTCCTGAGAATTATAATGTGGGTGTTAATTTCCAGGTTCTTCTCTAGGTAATAATAAGTGAAGAGTTAAAATATACAGTTCATTGAAGTCTTGAGCATGAAAACATGTTTTATCTCCACCTTCTTGTTCATCACATTTTTAGTTAGTATCTTTTAATTTTGTATTTATTAATTCAATAAATATTTCATGAATACCTACACATGCTTGATACTGTATAGAGTGATGGAAATATTTCAGTGAAAAGAATAGACAAAAATCTCTGAAACTTGGAGGTCATATTCTGGTGGGAAGAACAGACAATTAACAATACACCCAACAAATAAAGGAATGATCTCATGCATTAGAAGCTGATAATGTGCCTTGGGGAATAAAAAGAGGATAATAAGAAGCAAAGGTGCTGGGGAATGAGTTGCAGTTTTAAATGGGGTGGCAAGTTGGGCCTCATTAAGAAGGTAACATTTACACAAAGACTTGGACGAGAAGGAGTGAGCCATATGGATGTCTGGAGAAAGAAGAATTTTGCATCATACAGACAGAACAGGCAGGACAAAGGCCCCAATTCACAAAGCAACATAAAAAATAAAAATAAAAAAGATACTTAAGAGTAAACATAAAAAGACTTAACAGACATCTGGGTAATTATGATTGTGAAATTAGCAGAAAGGACTTTAAATAATTATGATTGATATGTTTAAAAAATTAAAGGGAACAAATTGAACTTCATTGCAGATTTAGTATCCATAAAAAAGGAACCAAATAACAACTCTAGCACTGAAAAATATGATATCTGATATTAAGAACCTAATAGATGTGTTTAAAAGCAGATAAGATGCAGTCAGGCAAGACTGATAAACAGAATGATAAATGAAAATATCTAACTAAAGTTTGAAGAGAGAGGAAAACAAGTGAGAACTATGGATAGGGGGAGGGTAAGTGCTATTTGAAAAATAATACAGAAAATAAACTAACACATGTGAACAGAAAATCAGAAGTGTGATGGCAGCGATAAATCTAAATATATTAGTAATTACAATAAGTGAAAAGAACTCCTATGAACAGAAACAGGTATGTTCTTATTCAGGATTTGGCCTCAGAGTATCCAGATCTTCCCATTGTCAAAAAGAGACAGAGCTGTATTTTATGTAAAATCCGATGTATTTGCTGGCAACTATTAGATTTTACCATATGAAAGTTACTTTTATAGCTCAAAAACAGTCAGATAATAATTTCATAGAGTGTGGTATACTGAGTAATGGCCACCAAGATATGCCTGGGACCTATGAATACTACTTTATATGAAAAAAGAGTCTTTGTAAATATAATGAAGGATCTTGAGATAGTAGATTATCCTGGATTATCTAGGTGGGCCCTAAATACATTCATCATTAAAAGTCTCAGATTCTCAGACTGAATAAAAATATAAAAGCCATTTATATGTAGCTTACAAAACACTCACCTTAATATAAGTACAATGATATTTAAAAATATACCATTTAAACGCCAATCAAAAGAAAGCTGGGGTAGCTATGCTAATATCAGACACAGTCAAATTTAAAGCAAGAAGCATTTCTAGAGATAAAACAAGTTATTTTATAATGATAAACAGGTCAATCCACTGGGAAAATATAACACTTCTGAATCTGTAAACACCCAATAGAATGGATTTAAGACATACAGAACAAAAATGTCACAATTACAAAAAAAAGATTACAAAAATCTAAATCATTTAAATCTAGAAATTTAAGCTACTCTCAACTGATAAAACAAATAGACAAAAACATAAAAAATGATATAGAAGATCTTAATAGTCCAACTTCCAAATATAATTTAATTGATATACACAGAATACTGGACCTGATGAAAACAGAACACATTTTATTTTCAAGTTGCATGAAATATTTACCGAAATTTCTAAGAAAAGAATAGTTACATAAAGGTTTAAAATATATATAATATAAGCCCCCATTTCAAGGAGCTAGGGAAAAATAGTAAAAAAAACTCAAAGAAACCAAAAGGAAAGAAATAATTAAAAATACATCAGTAGAATGACTATCAAATGTTCAATAAAATCAGCAGAGCCCAAGTTGATTCTCTGAAAAGATTAAAAAAATTGATAAACTCCTGGTCACACTAATGAAGGAAAAGAAATAAGTTATCACTGATAGGAATAAAATGAGGACATCAGTATGCATTCTACAGATATTAAAAAGATCATACTATAAACAATTTTACACCACTAAATTTGAAACTTTAGATGCAACTGACCAATTCCTCAAAAAAACAGTCGGCAAATATGACCCAAGAGAAAATAGGAAATCTAAATAATTTTTATTAAATAAATTAAATAATATCCATCCTAGAAGGAAAACTTCAGGCCCAGATAGCTTCATCAGTGAATTTTTTCAAATATATAAGGAAGAAATAATATCAATCTTACATAAGCTTTCCCACAGTATAGGAAAAAATGGAGCACATCTAAACTTGTTTTAAGAAGATAGTTTAATTTTGATATCCAACCCTGCCAAGTACACTATAAGAGGAAAAATTACAAACCAAAGTTTTTCATGAACATATTTTATTTCCATATACCAGAAACTAGCACATAGAAAGTTAAGATAGAGGAATCTATACACTATTAAAATTAATACTTGAATTTAGCAAGATAATAAACAGATAAGTAACTATGAAATAGAAAATTATGAAAGCATCGAAATGTTTAGGAATACATGTAACAAAATTAGAGAAAACTTTTACCCTATAAACTACAAAATATTATTAAGGGAAATTTAAAAAGATCAAATAAATGGAACAATATGCCTTGATTGTGGATTGGAAGACTCAAAGTTGTAAACATGCTAATTTTTCCCAAATTTATTTATAGATTTTATGTAATCCTAATAAAAATTTCAGTAGTTTGTGTGTGTGTATATATACGTTTGTGTATATATGGAAATGCAAAAGAGTAAGAATAATTAAGGCATTTTTGAAGAAGAGCAAAAACAAAGCTGGAGGACCTACACTACCAAACACGAAGAACCATTTTAAATCTGTAGTAATTAAGCCAGTGTGGTATCTTAATTAGTGATAGATCAAAGGATAGACATACTGACTAATAAAGCAGATGAGAGAATCCATAAAAAGGTTTACACATACATAGTCTTCTGGTTTATGACAGTGACATTGCAATACATTGAGGAAAAGATAGTCCTTTTAATAAATAATGTTTGGTCAACTGAATATCCACATGGAAAAAACTCTTGACTTCTCTTTCACCCCACACACGGAAATCAATTCCAGATGGATTGTAGATGAAGATATGAATGGTATAACAATAAAGTTTTTAGAAGAATGTCTTCATGAGTCTAGGCAAAGATTTTTTAAACAGTGCAAAAGCACTAGTCATAGAGGAAAAAAATTGATGTCTTGAACCTAGTTTTAATATGAAATCTGCTAAGAGAATGAAAACCAAGCTATGAAGTGGAGTTATATTACTTGTAATACATATACTCTACAAAGGATTCATGTGCACAGTAGATTGATAGAATATATATATTGTATTTTATGCATATTTATATATTATATATTGTATATTATATACTATATATTGTATACTATATATTATATTTTGTTTATTATATATTATAATAATGTAAATTATTATAGATTATATTATGTTATATATAGTATTTACATATAAGTATATAAACCCTGCTCATCAATAAAGAGGCAAGAAAACCAATAGAAAGGACAAAAAACTTGAGGAGACACAGAAGAAGGTATCTAAATGGTGAATAAACATATGAAAAGATGCTCAACTTCATTAGTCATTAGAGAAATGCAAAAATAAAACCACAGTGCATTACTTTAACACACTCACCAGAGTGATCAAAATGATAAAGGCAAAAACCATCTAATGTTGGTGGAACAATCACATCTCTTGTGCACTGCTGGTGAGAGTGTAGATTGGCAATCCATGTTGGAAAACTGTGTGGCGGAATCTGCGAAATCTGAACATATAGACAGACCCTATGACCAAACAGTTTCACTTTAGGTATATGCCCAATAGAATGCAAACATATGTTCACTGTAAACACGTATGAGGATGTTCATAGAAGTACTACTTGTAATGACTCGACTACTTGGAAACAATCAGACTATCCATCAAAAGCTGGGTTACTTGAAGAGAGAATCATGCTCACAAGAAGGGTTCTACAGCAGAAATTGGCAGGAATCCTCGGGTAGGGGACGCTTAAGGGTCTGAGAGGTGAGGTCATTGGATGCCAGAGGAGGATAGCTTATCACAGATCAGGCATTTCTTCACCTCCTCCCCCATTCTCATTCCATGATATCAAATGAGCCCACATAAGAGAGACAAAAAAAATCTCTATTGTTTGAGTTTAAATATAAAAAGCCTGAGAGTAACACTTAACTGAATTTCTTTGTAATATTTTAGATTAAGATTTTTTAAAATTATTGCCTTGCTCCTTAATTGTTTTACAAATTTGTGGTAAAACATACATAATATAATATTTAACATCTTAACCTTTTTAAGTGTACAATTCAGTGGCATTAAATGCTTCATGCTGTGCTATCATCACCACAAGAACTCTTTTCATCTCGCAAAACTGAAACTCTGTACTCGTTAAACACTAAATCCCGATTGCCTCCTCTCTTCAGCCCCTGGTAACCACAACGCTATTTTCTGTCTCTATGACCATTCTAGGTACCTCATGTAAAGGGAATCATACAGTATTTGTCCTTTTGTATCTTGCTCATTGCACTTAGCATAATGTCATCAAGGTTTATCTTGCTGTAGCATGAGTCAGGATTTTCTTCCCTTTTAAGGCTGAATAATATTCTATTGTATAGATATGCCACATTTTGTTTATTCATTCATCCATTGGTGAACATTTAGATTTCTTCTACCTTTTAGTTATAGTGAATAATGCTGCTATAAACATGGGTATACAAATATTTCTTTGAGTGCCTGCTTTCAATTCTTTTGAGTATACCTAGAAGTGGAATTTCTGGATCATGGTGATTTGAGGTTTAACTTTTTAATTAATTATGGAATAACTGACATAATTTTTTTCATAGCAGCTGCACTATTTTACATAGAATATTTTAGTTTAAGCTTTTAAGTGAAAAGGAAGTGCAATACAGAAGTTAAGTTCAGTTGGAGGAAAACAAAGAAAATTACATTTGTTTTCCACACCTGTTTTTCTCAACTGAGGAAATGTATTCTGGTTGTACTAGTTCGAATTAAGGATTCTGCTTTCTACATCCTGGAGTTTGAATTCAATAACTTGCTCTTTATTTTTCTTAGTCTGCAGAGTGCCTAAAAAGATGATTTGCAGAAAGTTTTGCCTTTGCATCCTTTGTCTCAGCATTATGGAAACACTGCCTTTCTCTTCCTTTTCATGGATCTAGAAGTAAGTGGCACCTCTAACAATGGACACAGGTTTCCACCTTGACATCTTTACTGGATTGGATCTTGCTGACCAGCCTCCTTTAAAATTTGTCATTCTTTGGTTTCTGTTCTTATTTTCTTTTCTACTTCTCTGACTGCTCTTTGACATCCTCTTTGTTCCCAAAATGTCACCAAGAGTACGCTCTTGGCCTTCCTCTTCTCTTAAGAATATCAGCAATTTCTATGGTCTGTGATACTGAGGGAACTCTGCCTCCTGACATCGACATAGCTCTCAGTGGCCAATCAGATGATGTGGCAGAACGAGTGGAAAAAGCCCAGGATGAGATGACTCAGAGGTTCTTGCTTGGGCAACTGGATTGTGCCACCACTTGTGAGAGAAAGCAGAAGGAAGAAGAGGCTTGTAGAGAAAGATAATGGCCTCAGTTTTAGACATGTTGAGTCTGAGCTGCCTGTAGGGCATTCAGGTGGCATATACTGTTGTCCTATCTCTCAGTTCCAATCTATCCCAGTTCCAATCCCTATTACCGGTGCCCTTATCACCACTCACCTGGCGCAGGCAAACAGCCTTTAACAGGCCTCTCTGTCTCCTGGTTTCTACTTTTCATTCTCAACTATCCTGTGCTGCTGGATTAATCTTCCCAGAGCATGACCACAATCATATCCCATGCTATCATACTTACACATTACACAGTGCACACTACCACATAATCATCTCACATACTGCCATAAACCACCTGCCACACAATACATGCTTCCACACAATCATATCATGTACTATCATCATATAGTACATGCCACGTAACACACACTATCACAGCACATGCTATTGTGCTATTGTATACCACACATCACATAATCATAACACATATAAACACTGCAATCACTTGACCAGCTTAAAGGACACTGCCTAGCCTCCTATATTAAGTATAATTTTCCTACCCTGTAATTCCATAGAATTTAGGGTATTTTTGACTGTAAGACAGAAATCCTGACTTAAAAAGTCTTAAGTAAAAAGGATATTTGATATTTTTACACCCAGTCAGGTAGATAACATCAACTCCAGTTTGGAGAAGAGGAAAGCACGATCCTGAGTTCTTAACTGACTTGCCCAGTGCAAAACAGCTGATAAATGTCTGAGCCAAGTCTTTTAACTTCACCTTCTGTCTCCAAATCCCCTACTCTATACCCTGTCTACACTACCTGATTTGGCTTTCTTTTGCCTTCTCCATTCCTTATTCTAAGAGGTTAGAAGATCTTGCCGAATTTCAGGACCAACCTTTTTTTGGTTTTGAGCCAGCAAACCAAAAAGTCCTTTTGGAGTATCTGCTGTGTCCCAGCACAGTGGGAAATATTAAAAATTGCATGGCCTAGTTCTTGCCCTCAAGAAATGTCCGGCCTGGTAGAGGAAAGAAGGCAGAAAATCCCAGGTTATCTTTAGAAATCAATAAAGAGAGTTAAGTCTGTAACTAAACAGAGCAGAAGAGAAGCTGATTATACTGCAGAAGGGCTGGGCCTTGCAAATAGGTAGGATTTTCATAAAGCGAATAAGGAGAGCCTTCTTAGTGAAAGCTAACAGCGCAAACAAGGGCACAAAGCAGTAATTCATGAAGATATTAGTAACGATTAAATAAGAAATATGCCTATTCTGCTATGTTTTCTCTGCACTCACTACCTTTTCTCCTTCCTGCTCAGCATAAGGAAAGGAATACAAGACTAGTACTGCATCTACTTCCCGTTGTAAATCCTTCCTCTTTCTTGGGACTTCCCTCTGACTTGTCTACCTCCCAGTTCCTCTACAGACACAAAGCTCCAACCAAAGAGATAAATGTGCAGGAAGAGGAAGTTGGAAATTCCAAGGATGACTTTTGTTCGTTTCCCAATAATTCGAGGACTGGCTTAATTAGGATATCCTGCTTTTAAGGTATGTGCAATTTTATTTTGGATTTTTTTTCACATAACACAGAGAAGTCGATTCTGTGTCTTTCTGCTCCTTGAGATCTAGGGGAGATTGGACAGTCTGAAGCTCATCCAAACGTTTTTGAGACTTCCTGGAAGTCTTAAGTTCTATTACTTCTTCTGCCTCTTCAGCTCCGGCATATTTACCATTTTCCATGGGATGTCTCAAATGAACCCCAGTGGAAACACAAATCCTTCTTCATTGACACCACCTAATCTTAACAGAAACCCCTCATGCCAAATCTTTGTGGGTGTAGTGGCATCTATTAAAGACATCTTGGGTGAAACTTTCTACCACCATGTTGGCATCATCTTTCTTTCCATCCTAACTCTCTGTCTCTGTTCATCACCTTTCTCACTGGATTGGTCTAAGAGCTTGCAATTTTTCTCCCTCTGTTAAGACAAGCAGCACCCTTCCTCTATGAAATGTTACCCAACAGGAAGGGAAGAAAGTGGGTAACCTTTAACCCCACATGAAATTTTTCTAAAAAGGACAATTTGGTACAAAATGGAAATCCAGTACCAACTGTTACGTTCATAAAATGTTATCTGCTTTCCTGCATTTACATTACATTTTAATGGGTCTATTACTGCTTTTTCCTATCACACTCCAGCTACCACCACACACAGCCATCCACACACACACAATTTTCTTGCTTCTCTTTATCCATTATAAAGCAACTTAACAGCCAATATAAAAGCCAAGTGAATTAAAATGATTGGTAGTCTTCAGGACATGGCTGAGTTTTTGCTGGTTCATTGCAGTGCAATAGATTAGAAAGATGGAGTCTAAATCTGATCCAGAAATTAGAACTGCTCACTGAATGGAGTAGACACTTGGTGGACTTAGTGGTCCCTTAACCATTTGTGGGCCTAGGAATAAGTTCAGACTGATAGACAATAGGCAACAGATAGAATGGGACAGTCTAATACTTTCCCTGGCACAAGGGGCATCTACATAGACTCAGTCACACAATGTCCAGATAGGTGTACAGGAGCTATAGAGAGACAATCCATTAGCTAATCGCACATGGGTGGCTTTGCCTGGTGTTTTCAATTATTGGCACTTGGAAATTTAGTCCTGATGTATTTCGATGGATGGAAATTTTGCCTCTGATAAAAGGTGATGGAAGAGTTAAAAATATGAGAAAGGTATGTAGCAGGCTACTAAGCTGAAAGTGGAAGAAAACCCAAAGGAATGGTTAACTTGATCATGAATCTCTGGAAGAGGGGTCAGAAAACTATGGGCTATGGGCCAATCCAGCCCCTGAATATTTTTGTAAATAAAATTATAGATGATGCTCAACTTATGTTGGAGTTACATCCTGATAAACTCATCATAAGTTCAAAATATATTAAGTCAAAAATGCATTTAATACACCTAACCTACCAAACACCATAGCTTAGCCTAGCCCACCTGAAAATATGCTCAGAACACTTGAAATGGCCTCCAGTTGGTCAAAATAATGTAACACAAAGCCCATTTTATAATAAAGTGTTGAATGTCTGATGTAATTTATTATGTGCAGTGCTTTTGCATCATTCTGAAGTTGAAAAATTGTAAGTTGAACCATAGCAAGTTGGAAACCATCTGTATATTGAAACAGCTACACCCATTTATTTGCAGATAGTCTATGTCAGCTTTCCTGCTCTAACAGCAGAGCTGAGTAGTTGAACAGAGATTATATAGCTTGGAGAGCCTAAAACATTTACTATCTGGCCCTTTAAAGAAAAAAGGTTGCCTACCCCTGCTCTAGAATGTGTTTCTGAGAACAATGTTTTGTCCATCTTGCCTACATTTCTATTTCCAGCACCTACAGTAGTGCCTGGCACGTATTAGGTACTCAATCAGTTTTTGTTAATCAGTTTTTGAATGAGTGAGCAGATGAATGAATGAACCCCTGAATGTTAGGAATCTGTTACTTTCCAACCTCCTTTCTCCAAAATGCAGGATTGGCCATGAAGACTAGATTGATGTCTCAGTCAGCTGTGGAGGGAGCAAGGGGTACAGAGAAAATACCAGGATCTGAAGATCATTCTGCAGGCAAAGGGAGGTTTTCAGACGTCCCTAACTGTGTTACCAGCAGAAACCTCCCCTGTGTGTTTATTTCTAGAAATTAAGGCTAATTTTAAACCTGCAGAATTAGCTAAGCACCCTGATAGTTTTCACTAATGAATTCTAATGGTTAATTATGCTTAGTCTCTTAATAGTTCTCTCCCTCCATAAGGGCCCTCCCCACTGGCTGTGCTCAGAGGGCACAAAATGATACCCACTGATTGTATTTCTTCAAAAAAAAGCTTTGAGTTCACTGCAGGTTTCTTTTCCTTTCCTTATTGATCCTCCTTGTTTTCAATG
>NW_006438906.1:3819732-3842021 GCF_000325575.1 Pteropus alecto
GGAAAGAATATAAGAATGGCAACCAGCTAAATCATATTCAATTTTCAGTTTTAAAAATTGAAACTGCCACTGACTTTTTAGACCTTGGGCTTGGGGAAAGTTTGGTGTTAAGTGACCGCCTCTCCTCCCAACCACCAAAGTTTCTAAAGAAGTAAAATAAAGGCCTCATTCTTAGGATCAGAACTTGACAAGAATATCAAATCTTGTCTAAGGCACCAAAACTGCTAAGAGGCACCCTCGTCTTCTAAGCCTCCTGGGTGAGCATGTATGAAAGGACTGTGATCCCTTCACTGGTGATTTTCCTTAAGCTTTTTTCCTTAAAAAAGAAGGGAGATTATGCTATGAATAACAGATCTTTAAATCTATAAGTATAGTCACCTTTTGTCTTAATCTATTCAAGCTGTAATAATAAGAATACTACAGATTTGGTAGCTTAAACAATAGAAATTTATTTCTCACAGTTCTGGAGGCTGGAAAGTCCAAGATCAAGGTGTCAGCAGATTAGTGTCTGGTAAGGGCCTACTTCCTGGTTCGTAGATAGCATCCTCTTGTTGTGTCCTCACATGGCAAATAGAGAGATCATCTCTCTTGTGTTTCTTCTTATAAGGGCACTAAACCCATTCATGAAGGCTCTACCTAATCACTTAATCATCATTCAAAGCCCCTACCTTCTGATACCGCATGAATTCTGGAGAGACACACACATTCAGTCCATAGACCTTTTCCTTCCCCATTAAAGCACTAACTTTAATAAATGAAATAATACTTTCCTGGCTTTTCTGTGACTCTGATTGGTTTGCATCTTCTGATTGGTTTTAAAGAGAAAGTATTTACTGCATGTTGATTCCAATCGTCATATAGCCACTCTCCTCAATTCTGCACTCAATATGCACTGTTTATAATATCTGCTGTAGTGGAAAATTAAGCACCATAGTTATCAGAAACTAATTGTAAAATTGGAGGGAAAAAGGGAAGGTTAGGGGGACTGAGCAAGAGATGCACATCCAGACCCTCGGTTTCTGCAAATCTGCACGTCTTCAGCAATTAGTTTTCGACACATTCAAATCTGGAGCGACAAGAAATTGAAGCAACTTCAATTGGTAGCTTTCTCTGAATCATCATGTTAGAAGGAATCCAAGAGTCAGTGTGATTTTTTCCCTCCAAAAGAGTTAGCAGAGAAAGTGTTACAAGTTTAATTAAAATGAGATCTGATAACATCTTGGAAGAGTTTCTGTAACTTTCTCCTCCTTCCGTTTACCTCTCTGATGATATAAACTGATGATATAAATTAAATGGTTTTAATTAGTCAGTATCTATGCATCTGTGTCCCTTTTTACACATTTTACACATGAGTGATGAATAACACTTCTATAAGACTATTGCAATAATGCTGAGTAGAGTTTGAAAAAGTAAAACCTCATTTTGTAATGAAGATATGTTTGAGATATGTGTCGATACATGCAAAATGAATTGTCTTGCAAGGTATATAAGAATGTTCCCCTAGCACAGTTCCTGGCATATAGCAGGTGCTTAATAAATGCTTTTTATTATTGAGACATTGTCAAAAGTAAATTAGTATAGTCCTTATCATTTTTCAAAGAAAATTATTACTATGTCCATCGTAAATCTTTCACGAATCTCGCAGTAGATATTTCCTGCCATCACAACTAATTTCCCTGAATGCAAAACTGCTCCATTGTCCCAATGAGTTGTTATTCTAGGTGATTCTTTATCATTCATTCATTTATTCTCTCAACTATTCATTTATTTAACACACACTTAGAAAGTTCCTGTGATGTGTTAATCTCTGAAGATCCACAAATATAGCATGCACACAAAAGGATTAGCTGTGTATAAACAAGTTAAATAGATAATTGGATAGAGAGAATAGAATTTAAAATATTATATAAAATACAGCACTGTAGTAATATTAAAATATGTAAATCCAGCTCTCTGTACCCTACAGAATGGAATGATTACCACATTTCAGGCATCGACCTATTGCTCTAATACATTATTTAATTTCATCCTCAAAATGCCTTAAGATATAATAGTCATGTCCCAATTTTACAAGTGAAAAAATTGAGGGCAGGAAAGAAAAGAGAGAAGGAAAAGGAAGACTCAGAGGAGGCAGGATATAAAGAGTGCAAAGAGGAAGGAGAGGAGGAAAAGGTAAAGAGGGGGCAGGAGGAAAAATGAGCATCCAGGATTTCTCTCTGCCGAAATCACACGAGTCAGTGACTAGATTTTTTTGCGCAAGCAGAAAAATTTTCTGCTTTATATTCAAAGAAAAATGTAAAAAACTATATATCTCTTCAATTTATTTTCTATTCAGGGGCATCTTTACAATGGCACACGGAATGTGCCATTATTATCAATGGCCTGATGACGGTTAGTATCCTGGAATATCAAAAAGCATCCTAGAGGAAAAAAAAAAAACCTCTTTAGAAACTGATTCCTGAGAGAATATGTTTTCTTTATATATGATATATCATTTTGATCTGGGACTTAACATATGTAATTTTGAACAGAGATGTAAAATTGTTTCACGATAAAGACTTCCTAACAACATCCAATTTCCTGAGCAAAAATTGGGAGGCATGTTTACCCTGTTCATTGTTTCCATGAGGGGCGGGGCTGGATGAAAAGGACTTTGATTGCAAGGAGAGGGATTTTATATGGATGTTCGGGAGAGATTCCCAGCCCGAAAATGGAAGGTCATATATGAAATAGGTTAAGACCAGAAAGGGCCTCCCTTGCCCAAATCTAGGATCTTACTTTTATAGAAAAAGGAAACTGAGGTCCAGAGGGATTAAGTTACATGTTAATACTCTTCTCAAGAAGTTTCCCCTACAGGGTTGGTAGCAGATCATCTTAGATGGCACTGATTTATATAGTTTCTTCTGGAGAAAACAAGAGTGACTGAAAGGGACCTTGAGGGCCCTTCGTCTGCATCTGGGGTTTTGAGACTCCTTCTGGAAATTCATCTTTTTGTTTCTCCTCAGCTAGCTTTTGGTGATGAGCAAGAAAAAAGGAGGGAGGAGAGAATGGGGGGAAAAAAAAAAGAAAAAGAAAGAGAGAAAATAACTAGAGTTGATTGCATGATTGAGCCCTTATTAAGTATGCAGTACTTGATAAACACTTTACAATTTCTTTTATCTGATGTAATCCTTTAAGTACCAAGAAGGTACACATAATGGTTGCCATTCTACTGGTGAAGAAACTGAGACACAGAGAGGTTAAGAAACTGACCCAAGGTCACACAGCTGCTAAATGGCAGAGCTGGTAGACCCAGGCAGTCTGGTTCCAGAACTCAAACAAAAGAGAAAGAGAAAAAGAGAAATAAGGGGAGAGAAGGAGTGAAGGAGAAGGGAGGGAGACACAGGTAGGGGAGAAAGAGAGAAGAGGGAAGAGAAAGGAGAGACAGAGAAGAAAAGAGAAATATTTAAGAGACAAAGAGAGAAGACAGAGGAGAGTTCTGTGTGGTTGCAGCTTAAGAGAAGAGTGAGCAGCCCGCAATCTATCCTGAGTGCTCTGGCCCAGGCCCCATGTGCTGGTGGTTTGTCAGCTCCACAATCCCTCTGAGTTTTAGTTAGAAGCCTCTAGACTGTTTGGTGAAATTGCAATGCTCATCTCTTCATTGCACTTGATATTATTAGATGCATATCTGTAAGGACTCCTACAAGATATTGAATGCATAACATTTAAATTCCTGCCTTGCTGTCAAATTTTTATAAACCATTGAACATCTCAGATTGAACAAGGTCAATTTTCAGCTCTGCTTACAAGCAGCATTGTCTTCTTAAAAGGAAATGTGTTGGAGTGGCAAATGGAGATAACTCCTTATGAGGATTCTTGCATGAGTTAGATTTTTTTAAAAATGTTTATTAAAATATAGCTAACTGACAATATTATATTAGTTTTAGGTGTACATTATAGTTATTCAACAGTTATATGCCTAAAGAAGTGACCACCATGATAAGTCCAGCAACCATCTGACAATACTATTAAAATATTATTAACTGTATTCTCTATGCTATGGATCATATGGCCGTGACTTATTTGTTTTATACCTGGAAGTTTGAACCTCCTATTCCCCTTTACGTTACCCTTCTTTTGATTTTTCAATTACAGTTGACATTCAATATTATTTTATATTAGTTTCAGGTGTACAGCATAGTGGTTAGACATTTATATAATTTACAAAGTGACCCCCTGACTAGTCTAGTACTCACCTGGCACTATACATAGTTATTACAATATTATTGACTATATTCCCTATGCTGTATTTTACATCTCCGTGACTATTTCATAACTACCAGTTTGTACTTCTTAATCCCTTCACCTTTTTTACCCAGCCCCCTAACCCTCCTCCAGCTGGCAACCATAAAATTGTTCTCTGTTTGTTTATTTTGTTCTTTAGATTCTACGTATAAGTGAGATTATATGATATTTGTCTTTAGCTGTCTGACTTATTTCACTTAGCCTAATAACCTCTAGTTTCATCCATGTTGTTGCAAATAGTAAGATATCGGCAGAAGTTAGGTTTTAACTTGGATGAGATCTGCTACTTTGCTTAAAAAATTTATAAAAAATTTATTTTGCTGTTTATATTCAAGCCCATAGCTCTTTGTACATGCTGTCCATCCTCTGAGCATCTTTTCACCTCCTCTGTTTCTGGGCTTTATCTACTTATCTTTCCTTAGGGAGACCCTCCTGGGGACCTGATCACCTTCTCCATTGATCCAGACTTTGGATATACCAAAATCATGATTGATGCATACATATAAGTTATTGATGAGTTATACAAAATTTGATGACTTCTTTACAAACTTGACCAAAATTTTAAGTGTTGACAGTCTTTATCAGTTGAGAAATGAGATTGGGAATGAGTCTGATCCATTGAATTAATGTTGAGTGGCAGAAAGTGGCTAATTAAAATTAGATTGTGTTTTTTAATGTCCTGTTGTAACAGGGATCATTTTATGAATGATCGTTGCACAGAACCACCCTTATTGTGTCCTGAGCAGCTCTTTGGACAGCCATGCACATAAACTTCATCTTGGTGACACCCCAGGCCTCTGTACAAGTATGTAGTGAAGACAACTGTAATGGCAGCCCAAGATAAGCATCTATTATGAGCAAGACACACACATACCACATCCCCAATCCTCATAACAATTCAATAAGTTAGAACTAACTTAGCCAAACACACATGGTGACAAGTCTAGGGTTTGAATCAAGGTTTGTCTCATCTATAAACCCATGCTGTTTTCATATATGGTGATGACCACTTATCGAGGGCTTACTATGTGCTAGAAACTATAATGACTTTACATCCAATGTCTCATTGGATCTCATGACAGCATTGGCGAGAGGAAGTACCAGTCAAAACAGCGACATCTGTGTAGGAAATGGTTAGGAGCAGGGGTTGTGGCCAAAGACCGGGATTCATTTTCTCAGCATCCCCCACCCCACACTTTACTAACTATAGGAGCTTGGGGAAGTCACTCATTCTCTCTGTGCCTCTGTTTCTTGGCTGGGAAAATCAGGGTAAACATAACACGTCCCTCATTATCACGAGAATTCAATGAGCTCTTCTGTGTACAGCGCTTCAGTTTGTGCAGAAAGCTTCTGCGTCACCTAACCCCCGGCAGCACACTTCCATCACGCTCTGCATAAGCAACGCTCCCCTGCTGCATGGAGTCCTGCCGCTGGCAGATCGCCTCGGTAATTTCGCCTATTCTTATTTTAAGTATTATTACTGTTTCTGTTTCATCACCTCTTCTGGAACATTCTCCCTGCCATACATCCCTGCTTCCCTCCAGCCTGGATGAATGGTTTGCTAGCACCTGTCGGGTTCCTGAGAGCCCTGCCCTTTGCCTCTCTGTCCCACCCACTAAACCGTGAGCTCCTTGAAGACAAAAATCCTGGCTGTTGTTTATCTGTCCTCAAGCCAAATAGAACTTAGGGAACTTATGCATGTGGCTGAGTGAACACAGCTCTTACATGAAGAATGGACATATGAGATCAGGACTCTAATTTTAGATCTAGTGAACATTTTATCACACATTTCTTGGAGTTTTAAAAATAATAGAGAAATAGGTGCTGAGACAGGGCAACCAGCTATGAAAAAGACCAAGAGAGGTAGTGTTTTTATTTCCTATTGCTGCTGTAATAAATTACCACAAACTTGGTGTCTTAAAAGAACAGAAATTTATTTTCTCACACTTCTGGAAGCCAGAAGTCCAAAAGTGTTATTGCTGGTTAAAGTCAAGGTGTTGGCGGGGCTGTGCGTGTTGTGGAGACTCTAGGAGAGAACCCACCCCTTACCTCTTCCAGCTCCGGTGGCTTTGCATTCCTTGACTCATGACCTCGTCATTCCAATTTTCAAAGCCAGCATCTTCAAATCTCTAACTGCTTCACCTTCACATGGCCTTGTCCTCTGTGTATGTATCAAAAGTCCCTCTTGCTTTGTTCTTATAAGGATAGTTACGATTGCATTTATGGCCCACCCCAGATAATCCATGATAATTTCAAAATCTTTTAACTCAATCACATCTGTGAAGACCCTTTTCTCAAAAAGAAAAAGGTAACTTTTACAGGTTTCAGGGATTAGAACCTGGATATCTACAGGGGCGTTATTCAGCCTACTGTAGGTAGTCATAGGAATTTTCTTCTCCTGTTTCAGTGTGGAAGGAAGCAGCTATGGCCCAATTCCCTGGTATCATGTTATCCAGGGGCCCTGAGTGGAAAGCCCGTGACTGTGACATTCCTCCCTGAGGAGCAAAACGGCTTAAATGCAGTTTAACGAACATAACAAACATTCAATGTATGTCTTCCATTTATGTGGCATTGACTTGGATATGTGCTGGAGATACAAGGATGGACAAAACAAGGTGGGGACCCATCTTGAGAAAAGTAAAAGGGAAGATAAAACTCAGTGGCACACAGATGGTTACTACTCAACAAGTGTTTGATTAAATTTCCAAGATTGTCTTAAAGTCCAACTAAGTAGGAATTTAGTTGAAAAATAGGACCTGGTCCCATTTAAATACCACTCAAATGTCCCATTCTTCGCAGGTGAGCCTCTGCAGAAAATGCAGGTGACAGATCTCAGCTCTTGGCATTTTTGTTTCTGTTCAGCTAGAGCTCAAGATAGTATATGCATAAGACTGTGGGGGATATATTGGTTTCTGGATTGTCTGGATATTTTTCAGAAGTAATGCTGAATTAGAAGAGAATAAATCAGAAGTTGATTTAGGGTGGGTATTTAAATGTGTCAATGTCTTCTTTGTAACGTTCCCTGCCATTACCTGCAATTTATTTTCAAGGTGAATTTAGAATTATTTTTGCATATGAAAATCATGATAGCCTAGATTTGGCAGATTTAATAGAATTCCATAAAATGAAGACTATTACATGTAGAGTTCAAATATTAAAGCATACTCCCAAATAATCCATAGTAAGATTCACTGTGGATGGAGATTTTAGTATTGGATGGGTGTGTTTTGGTCTTAATCAGAATTTTCATTTCTAAAAATGACATTCTGTGACAATTTCCTCTATTACACAAAAATCTTAATCTGTTCCTGCTTCTCCTGAATTTCAGTCTTCAGGTACTGCTGCCTGAAAAAGCTCTCCTCACTTTATACTGCCTCTCCTCACCCACTTCAACAACTTTCTCTGGAATCCCCTTGTCCAACAGGAGAGCACAGCAGTGCTTTGAAACACGAGAAATCTGCCTTATGAATCTTCAGTTCACAATTTAACAGCTATAAATTGTGCCAGACTGTTTTTCAATTTGGAGCTTAATGGCTCTGACTAATGTTTGTGAATTTTAATATCAAAACTTAGGGTGCCACTGGTTGGGGGATGGTGGGGGAGGACAAGGAGGGTCTATTTGCACTGGCTTCTCTGGCAGAAAAGACAACCAGTGACAAGGCTGAAAGCCGATGTCTATCATACAGTTTTAAACCTGCATTCTGCTAGGAAAAATTATCCACAACTTAGAAACAAGGCAAAAAGATGACTATGTGATATTGAAGCATTGCCTCACATGCCCGCAGAAGGGACACCTGACTCTTGAGAGGAATATAACTTGGTTTGCACAATAGACTAAGGTCCAGACATTTACAACCCTGTGAAATTGATGAGGTGAGATAAATTTCTTTTCTGACTCTGAAATAAAATAGATAACCAAAGGTTATACTTTCATTGCTCTGGGGCACATTCACTAGTTAGTATCTCATTTAGTAATCTTGTTTTAACATTTCCGTATTTCCCATTGACCACAAAATTTTCAAGTTTTCATATTCTCCTTTTGAAATGGTATTGTCACCTTATCCTTCTGTTCCCTTATTCGTGAGTCAAATAAATCTTTGACATGTGTTCACTATATATTGTGTGAAACTGTTTTTAAGTTTTTTTGAAAATTATATTTTTACATTTGTTTCCAGCCCACATTGCTTACACTGAACTATGACCTAATACTGTTTATATGTCTCTCAATACCCTTGTGAGTGGCTCGATCATATGATGTTGTGTGTTTGTTAAAAGTATTAAATTCGTCCGTGTAAATATTTAAAATATGGCACAATTTTTTTTATCTGTGTTTTGGCATTTTTTAAAAAATTAAGATATTAGCAGTTAATATATCAGCAATCTCAAAAAAATTAAAGCAGACTCTTGACTTCTGAAAAAACCTGGTTGATCATCACCTTCTGAAATGTGCCCCAAAATGTGAGAAAGTCTCTCCTTGTTGCTAAATTGTGGATGGAATTTTAAGGACTTATTGAGCAAAGACGACCATTAACGCATAATACCCCTTTCTTTCCTGAAATAAGAACTTAAGGATGTCTCTTAAGCCTTTCCCTTTGATTTTGTTTTTTTTTTATGTCCTCCTCACAGCCTGGGTACCATTAACACCTGACTTCAAAGTCACAGGCTGAAAGCATGACCTTCCTCAAAGGAATTCTAGAGAAAATTAGTTTTCAACGACAGCCGATTATAACCATGGAATTTTGGGAAGCTGAAGGTAGAGACCAGAGATTAGAGACCACTTGTCTGTCTGCCCTTGATAACACTGAACTGTGTGCTCCTGACTGGAGCTCCCTGGACCAGCACAGTGCTCTACCTATATGTACAACAGCTGTGGGTGTGGGCTCACAAGAATCACAAATTCAGCATGTCCAGAGCTGAACTCATGATGCTCTCTCTCTTGTCTTCCCCCTAGCAATGAATAGTCTTAATTTTCTCATAATCAACCCTGGAGTTGATCTTAAAATACCCTTCTCTCCATTGCCGCCGGCTAAGGTAAGGCAACGTTCCTTCTCTCCTGAGCGACTGCCATAGTTTCCTAATTCATCTACCCACATCAATCTTTACTTTCCACCAATTTTGATAAATACAAATTAATAACTGTTCATCAGCTCACTGCTCCTGTAGAACGAAGCCACTGTGTGACATGGCCTACAAGCCCTTGAATGACTCCCGCCCACTTACCTCTCCAAGCTCATCCTCCATTCTTCTCCCCTTTGCTTTCTCAACTCCACCTGCAATGGCCTTGACTATACCAGGCTCTATACTGTCCCAGGGCCTTTTTAAGTGCTGTTTCCTCTGCTGAGAACGTGCTCTTCCCTCCTGGCCCCCTTGGGGATGACTTCCTGACCCCTTAGGCTGGGTCAAAACCCCTTGTTACAAATTCTTCCTTCACTCCATATTTCTCTGTCCAACTGTTTAACATAATGGGAACTGTAGCAGTACCTTAGTGACTAAATATTCAATGTATCATTGGAATTTGGAAATCTCTCTATATTTTTCCTTCCTTCCTCTGACCTAGAACCTCAATATTTCTAGGTCACAGTGAAAATATACTTCTTTCCCTCTACTCTTTCCACTGAATGCAGGCCAAGCAATTCTTTCTGAAGTCCAGGGCATCGTACCCTTGAGAGAGGGGCAACATGTTTTCTGTTGGAAACAGTTGGGAGCAAGTCTCACAGGGATTCTAACTTCTTCTGGTGGGTGAGGTTCTATTAGAAGTGACATAGGGGTTTTGAGCTAAAACATGAAGTGGTGAGGGCAGAGACTTAGGACACCTGGAGCAGGGGCAGATTTGTGATAAGAAGGAGAGGGTTCTGGATCTGAGGACTCCATGTATATTCCACGTGTGGGGCCCGATCCAGATTAGTTCTCTGTGAGTGGATTTGCTGCTAGGAGGTTCCTGGCAAGTGGACTGAGAGGACGGCCACCAGAGAGCAGCAAGCCCACTAGGCAGTCTTCACGCAAGTGGCAATTCCAAGTCACATGCACCTAGGCCACTCTCCATGCCCCATGTGAGGAGAGCTCCGGAGCATCTGTAAATCCAGGGGATCTCTGGAACCCTAATGGGGAGAAAGGAAGAGTTTGATTTCTGAAGAGTCTTACAGAGCACTCTGGAACACTCCAAACTCATCTAGAGCTCATCCTACTATATACCTTAGCAATACCGCATTTAACACCTACATGTCTTCCACTTCCACACTAGTGCAATGTAACTTCCAGGAGATCTGGGACTGTCCCTTGATCACTTCTGTATCCCCATATCTGCCAATAAGTGGACAAAATTTTTGTTGAAGTCCTCACTGGGAAAATGGACAGATTGGGTCACATAAGTGGTTATTTTGGTGACTTTTTAGCCTTAGAAGTGCCCCTAATTTAAAAAAAATTCTGACTTAGAATCTCAATATGAACTTCAGCTTAAAATGAGGGTGCTCTGGCTGTTAGGAATGAAGATTGAGCGCTCGGCACCTCATAGATCCCTACCTTCCCTGCTCTTTCCTGGGGCATTTCCAGCTGAGCTCTTTGGGGGCATCGTTCACCACCTCCAGGACTGGATAATTTATTAATGAGCCTGCTCTTCAAAGAGTTGCATAAAGCTTTCCAGTTACAGCATGCTTTTCCATACATTATTCTTACTAAATTGGTGATCTCAAAATGTATCCTGTTCTAAGACTCTCTGAAATTAATGTGGCATGATAATGAACTAAGAAAGTTGTTTAAAAGATGAGGCTATTTTCTTGATGCCCAAGACTGGAATTCCTGGCCCCAACAACAGCTTTGTTAGTACACTGCAATGAGCTGATTCTGATATTTCACTGAAATAAGGAAAGGTTGCCCTAGTGTAGGCTTGTCTCACACTCTTCAGACAATCAGAAAATTCCTGCTTTGGACATGGAAGGCTGTCTGGTTTCTTTGATTAGCTATTGCATTAGATGCCCTTGCCTCATTATAAAACCTCAGACCTCTCTTATTTAGATCTCAATAATGAGTGTGGGAATCCCATCCTGCCAAGTCTGGGCTCTGTCTGCATGCTTCTCCATGTCTTAATCAAACTTACTATCTGTCACATGTGTATGGACCCAAAGCAAACCCGCTGTACCCCACCAAGACCTGTTCCCAAGACCAAACTGCTCTGCTTTCCTCTTCTTCTACTTACTCATAATCACTGGCTTTCAGACTTAAGGGACTGTCCCCACTGAGTAAAAATGGCATTGTTTAGACTGCATTTTCTGATGCGCTGGGGCCAGATTTTCAGGATAATGCCAGCCCCTTGTGACAGACATGCAAATTATTTTAGATCCAAGGGTCCCTGATCTGTAAGAAATTATGGGGGATTAGAGCTAATCACTTGTTGTAGGAGAATATGTTTTATGTTGAAAATATGACTCATGGCTCTAGGGCGGGCAATCTGGCCAACACCATCTCCCCTTAACACAACTGATTGACAACAGTGCCTGGATCCTGTAGTTCTAAAATCCATAGATGCTTAGAGAGAGGCACAAATACCCCAAAGTATAAGAGAAACCAGCATTCGCATCTTCATAGGCAAAGACGGTTTATGATTTTACACCCCAATTTAATATTTGATGGACTCTTGAAAAATATCACCTGTCTTTTTTTAATTGAAAAAAATTATGTTGCTGTCTAGCTGTGCTCTCAAAATATTTCTGTCTACTAATAGATACAATTTGATTGATCTTCATGAGAACAATTTCTATAGGCCATAATTGCTCTGATCGAACAATACAACTTCCACATTCTTTTAGTGAGGGGAATCCTATCTCGATCAACACCCAGAGCCATTTCCTGACATATTTCCCTACCTTTTCTTCCCTATTCCGGCCTTTTCTTTAGATAAATGACCCTATTACACTAATGGGGAAATTTAGACTTGTGGCTGGTAAATTGTGAAGCCAACAATTGAACATATATCTGTGTTTCCAAAGGATGTGTTTCTTGCATTCTTCTGGAATGGGTTATCTATAAAATCTTTTTTCCACCAATAATCTACCCATTTTAATTTTTTCTTCTCCACTTATTTCAAGCCCATCCACCCATTTCCAACCCCATTTTCCTATATCACTTCCATATTGAGCCACATTTTTTTCCCCTTCCATTCTTATTTTGCAATCACAGGAACAGCCACAGAAAAAGGAAAATTGATTAGAGAGGGCTGGAATCTAAACGTAATGGTCTTTGTTCTCCATCAGTTGCACTAGATATTTGCGGGTCCTGGAAGATTTCCAAACAAGTAACCTAATATAAATTTATTAATTATAAAATGAATTTATTGTGGGAACATTATTTTATTGGGAACTGATACTCCACGTTAGGCTTCTTTTACAATAAAATCCCGTTAAATTTGGCTTAAGTCATTGGGAAAGTGCCCTAATGCCCCTGCGTTGTGAGAAATGGATAACTGACTTGTTTCTTTAGCATCTGTGAAGAACTAATATGCTAACAAGTACTAGTGTAAACAAGCGACATGCTTGATCTACTTTAAGGAACAAATATTTAAAGTACCATGGTGTATGTATTATGTGTTAACACTGCTTCTCAAACATCTGTCATCTAATCAATACACTGTAAATTTTGCCATATCTTGAACCACATATACTGCTTTATCAATATACCTTATATTTCTAAAAGAGACTTCATATCAACAGATAAATGGAAAACAAGACTTTATGCATAAATAAAAGCTACCAGTAAACATTAATTCAAAGAAAACAGTACAAATTACCAACTTCTTGTTAGACATTGCCTCTTGAAGCCTCTCAGCCTGAAACCTATTCCTTCTCTCTCTCTCAGAGACTTGCAAGGGTTAGAAAATAATAGTCCTGTATTGGGTCTTCCTCCTTTAAGAAATCAGAGTGCATGAAGAGACTTGCAAATGGAATCACTTTGTGCTATGCAATTTCAGATTATTTAATACACTGTGCCCTTATATAACCACAAATAATCTTTCATAACACAGTGGAATGCGTTTCTTACCCTGAGAAATCCTGAGAGTCTCATTCACTCATTCCTTTATTTACTCACATTTTCTCTATAAGCAAAATCATCAGGGCTTCTTATAAATATTTGATAACTAGTGAATTTCCAAACTTGAATGTCATAAGACTTTATTCCTTTAAAATATTCTGTAATTCAGATTCTTATTACCTTTCAGTGACCCTTTAAGTATTCTCCTCTTGTATAATCAGCCCTCGTTAGTTCTGTGTTTCAATATGAACAATGTGAAGCCAAAATTTTTGTGTCTTTCCTGACACAATTCTGAACCATGCTGCCCCACTTAGACACAAAGTGGGTAAGCTCAGCATGCAACTGTCCTGCTCTGTCACTCAGTGTCACCCACTGGCACAACTGCAATAATAATCTCCAGTGATTTCCTCCTTCTGGAAGCCCGAAAACCCTTCTACTAGTGATGTCACATTTCCTTTGCACCCATCTACCGTAAATGATCAAAGTGGTGCAAACTAGTTGCTGGGAAGATTCTCCAGGGTGACATAGAGAGCAATGAATGACAATTTAGAGAGCAAAGTCTATGGGTAGAATTCCATTTTTACAAAGCAAAAGCAAAAATCAATCTGCATGTGAGCTAATGGTGAACTTTTAAGGACTGTTACTTAGATGTGCTTGTTTTCTTTAAGTAATAAAATCTTCCTTCTGAATCTCCAAATGTGTAGAGTGGGAAACTTAAATGTGCTAATTAATGGATTTTTTGATATCCCAGACTCTCCATGCGTATAAAGCACCTCCTGCCCCAGTTTAGCATGGTCTCTTTGGGGGTAACTAGACGAATAATTCAAAGTTTTACTCTCCTTCTTCCCATCCTCCTTCCAAGATGGTGTCTGGTGTGATTACTCCCTGAAGGCTCTGGCTGATAACGGGACAATGGGCAAGGGTTGGCATCTAGGCATTGTCCTTCTCCACTGAGCTCTAGGTGAGAAGCTTTGTCTTACTTATTACTGAACATAAGCTATGTCTCTGCTGAAGTTCCTGCTCAAAGGGAAGCTCCATGAGAACAGGAATTTTAGGTTGCTTGGTTTGTTCCTACCTCCCCAGTACCCAGAGCTGTGCCTGGAACACCATCAGTGCATGAGAATTATGTATTAAACAAAGGAGTGTAGTTAGGTTCTCCTGTCCTGCTGACCATGAGCTACACTGTTACAGCCAAAGCTCCAACCTTGGTGGCCTATAAGTCTGTGCTAGCCTGTGTCAGCCCACAGGCCTTTCGGTGTCTCCCATCACCCTGGAAGCCTAATTTCGTGTTCCTGGCAGACTCAGAACCATGTAGAAAATGAGACACTAGAGACTGCATTTTCTGGGTCCCTTTTGTAGTGCTGAGAATTCAGAAGTGCAGAATGGTGATGTGGAATCCATAAGAGATAGCCCAGCAAATTTTACTTAAAAATTTTTAGAAAAACTTTCCTTTCTTGCCAAAGACTGTTATCTTTCTGCAGGTTCAGAGATTCTGTTTTTGTTTGTCAAAAGGAGCACACTGACCTGGCTCTTCTGATTCCTCCTGCAGAAAACAATTCTCCCCAAGGCAAAGGTATGTCTGTCTCTACCAGAAAAGGAGATTGTCCGATTAAAGGCAATGTAAGAAAGAAAGACATTATGTTTCCAAGTGAATTGCCAATAACTATGTACATGTGGGCATATAATTGTCATATATACAGAGGAAGGTCTGAGAGAATAGACACATTGTTAGTATTCCTTCCTGGTCTGGGGGAAGTGGTGGGGAGATGTTATTTGTACCTTATTGTGATGAACATCTTTATTGTTTGAATAACTACAATGAGTAGTGTCACTTTCAAAATCAAAATCTTGATACACTAGAAAAGTGGTATAGTAAAGATGATAAAATAAGCTTCTTGGATCTTCTTCAGAGTTTGTGTCTATATGTTTATGTGCTTGCTTTGAAGAAGTACCTGGAGCCCTCAGGTGCGTGAGTATCACTGGGGAACAGAAAAAAAAATGCTGGGGAACAGAAAAAAAAAAGGCCTTACCCAGACTAATTGACACTGATTGTCTTGAGGTGGAGCTTGGGTGACCTTCATGTACAGTGGACACTGAGAACTACACTCCGGCATAAATGGCAGTCACAGTGTCCTCCTTTAAGAAATCCTCCTGTAGAGACAAACTCTAGAAAGAAACTCTGAGATTGAGTCCTGTGACCTTCTATGTCTCACTCCCTACCCTCAAAGTGGAGCTGCAGACATATCCCCGGGACGAACAATAAGCAACACATTGCCAGGTTCAATGCAAGTCATTAATGTCCTTTACATCTATTAGATGGGTGTATGGGACACATCCTAGCATGGATCCTGTTGAAATGTACACCAAAGGGCTCAGGGGTTATGAAGGGGTGAGGGTGTGTGCTGAGATCTTTGAAGAAGTTGAGGTCAATTTGCAAGAGGCCCCAAGGAGTCTTCTGAAAGGGTTTTGAGGGATGTGAATTCGGAGCATGGGCTAGAGAGTTGGAGTGATTACAACACAATCCTGTCGCTCCACGTGTTCTGCAGTTCAGATGGAGGAGTATGCCAAGAATTTAAGTGAGCCAAGAATTAAAGAGCCATTTTATCAGAATCTGGATAAGATCCTAATATTGCAAGGCTCCAGTTACATTGCCCCAGCAGCTTCAGTAATAAAAGGAAATAGGGGCAGAAATTTTGAAACTGTAAACACACAGGATTGAGAGACAACAAGGGCCTCCCAAACCGGCCCCTTGGAGGAAATGAATGACTCAGACATGTGTACCCTCGGTGTCAGCATCATCACCCGTGCATCAGCAGCCACTAGCACATCCTAGGAACATAAGCATGCTAACCTGCCGCCTCGAGAGCTGGTTCATAGAGCACACGTGAGACACTGCCTAGGAACCTTCCAGAAGTATTTGTCAGGAATTTGAGATGGGAACAGAGTTCGAAAAATACTATTTGTTTCATCATTAGCCTGATTTACTCTTGCCCGTTCCCCCTACCCCCACCCTCATTGTACAAAATGTCAGTTTCCTTTCAACAGTTTAGAGCTCTCTCCCAGTGCTAAAATAGATACAGCTTGACTTGGAAGAGCAGGCAGAAAGTGGCAGGAAGGATTCGCCTAGGAAGTGACAGGGGTTTTGCCCCCAGGTGGGCTCACAAAGTTCAGGGTTTGGATGAAAATGGTTTTGTCTCCGTCACCACCCACCATTCCCCAAAAATATCAAGGAATCTTCAGATAGGGCCTGATTTCTTGGAATTTACCAATTAGCCCGAGGATCTGTATGGCCCTTGGGAATCTCTGGTTAATGCCTTGTCTGAGAATCCATTTGTGATTTCATCTAAGTAGAACTCTTAGTTACCAACTTGCACCAAGAATAAAAGAATGTATCACTGGTTACACTTCAAACATAACGTTCAAAGCCCCAAATATTTTTGAAAGAAATACGATGTTTCTTCTATATTTTTCCTCTTTCTCTGTTTTCCCCAGTGTCTCTGTTTGGTCCTTAGTGTTTTTCTTATTTGTGATGGACCATTTTTCTCCAACTCTGTCTTCTGTCAGCAAGTTCCAGGCCAACTTATAGGGTTTGTGTTGCAGCTTCTTTCCTGGTGAAAAGAAAAAAGGAAGTAAATGTGATTATGTTCCGAACACCAAAGAATTATTCTACCACTTCATTTTTCGAAGTTCTGCAATCTTATGTTTCAACCCCTCTCTAGGAAAATTCAGAGTGAAAAAGAAAATCCCAATGGTATCAGCTTACCTTTTACCTCTGCTTCTGCACATTCAGCTAGAAAGAAAACAAGGCAACATTTGCCAAGACATGTTTAAAATATAGATATATTTCAGTAAAATGTAAGTATACCGAAAACATGTAAACTGTGTATTTTCGAGATAATTTTTAAATAAATAAATAATAAAACAGGGTTGTAAAGTCTATTTTACATGGTTCATTTAACAAATGCAAGCGTGATAATGATGTAATTATGCTATTCACAAAACTTTCAGAATTTACTAAAAACATTCATTTACTATGAAAGAAGAAATGAGATCTCTGAATAAGACCCAAGATCAGAGTAGTATGATGAGTATCTCCTTCTATTTATTTTTATACTTCTCGGGGATGCTTAGTATAACCTCACTTGAGGCTCCTTGTGGACATGAAATGCCATGCAAATGGCTCTCTGGTCCACTGTCTAGCCTTTGCTCTGGTTCACCTAGCCTCACTCTGCCACTGGGGCCAGCTTTGTGCATGTGGCAATGGCCAAGAGGAAAGACCTGTGCTTTTCACTCAGCTTGCTTTTTTTTCTCGTAAGGGTGTGGATGTCACTGCACCTTGAATCCCGCCCACAGCATGAGAGATCCTCGCCTTCCCCATTCTGGCCTCCTGCCTGTGGAACCCAGAGGGCCTCGCTGGAGCTACTCACAGGTTCTGACTCTTTCTCTCATATTCCATGAACACTCTTCTCCTCAAGAATCTATATGAATGGTGAAGGGAAACAAGATACATACACTTACCTTGGCATAGAAACATGGTACAGTTGGCCCGGGGTCCCAGCCTAAAACAAAAGTAAACAAAACTAAACTAAACTAAACAAAAGAACGAGAGAATGGGTGGGTATGAATTTTGACTAAGGTTGAAAAACAACCTCCAGGGTTCCCACATCTACAACTTCATCAGATAAGGTCTGTGGTGACCTTTGAGTACATGTAACATTTTTGCATGTTGGTAGGGATGTTTGTGGATTAATAAGTATAGACCCAATAGCTGCACCCTACCCATAAAATTTTCTTGAGCAAAATTCTAATAGAAATGAATGTGTTTTAGAGAAGTTTTCTTCTCTAAGGAAACTCCACTATGGGCATTGATCCACTTGGGAGTGTTTATTAAGGGAGGCAATGGAAAAGAGATAAAGAGAAAGACCAAGTCCAAACAATGTAGGGATTTTTAAACAGAAGAGTGTGAGGAGAGACAAGGAAAGATGATGTCAGCTATTCCTTGGCCTTGGGCTGAATGTTCACTGTGATTGGGGAGGGATTAGGGGTGTGGAGCTTAGACCTGGCTGTTCTGAGGCACAGTTTTTTGCCATGACAGAGCAGCAACTACATGACTCATGAATTAAGTCCCAAAGGTAGAAGTGAGGATTGGTTCAACAGGGAAACTTTCAAATTTTTCCATCAAGAAGCCAAGTTACTCCGTGTCTCTGGATATACATGGGACACAAGGATGTGCGTTAAAAACTTGGTTGAAAAACCAGAGAGATGTCAGAATATAGAAAGGAGGAACAGACACTAAGACCGCTATGAATTTATCATCAGTAAAAAGGCAAAACTTCCCAGATTTGCTTTGAAATTTATTGGGAGAATTTAAAAGTGCAGAGTGGAAATTCATTGCACAGTATCCATGAATGTTGATGTCAGATATGTAGAGTAGCATTGATACTACCTTTGTTTAGTGTGTCATTTATGTCTTATTTTGTGTACATGAAATAACACACACAGAGGTTTCATTCGTCTAGTCATAAACTTGTTGCTCTGATGCTGCTGAATATACTGTGATCTTTACTTATGTTCTCCAACCTTGACAGTTCCAAGGACATAAACCTTTAGTGAAATCCAGATTTGCCACCTTTGGTTCTAGTTTTCTGGGGACTTGGGGTAAAAATGTGAGCAAGTCTGGATGACCTTGATGCCACACAATCAGTCTAGGACAGTAATATTAAAGCCTTTGGGAAACTGCTTAATCAACTCTTCAAGAACATCACATCTGGCCGGACTCAGGAACCCTTTCTCTGCACCTTCTCCGAGTGGCTCATCTCTGATGCATCTGAAGCTCTGCTCCTACGTATATTCAGTTTCTTCCCTACAAGAAGGGAAAAAGAACTGGACCAAACACAATTATGAAGAGCAGTATAACGCTCTTGGCACGGGACCTGGAAAATATGGATTCCAATCCCTGTACTGTCACTGTATACCCTTAGGCAAATTACTTCACTTCTCTGAGCCTAACATTGCTTATCTTTACAATGAAGAGGTGAAGCAGTGCTGTAGGATTCTTCCACCTCTTACATGATAAGATTCTTTTAAGCATAGATTTTCATTTTTTAGGACATATGAGAAGATGACACCTTTGTGTCTACTACCTTTCTAAAACACCAATGTGTCAAATTCTTCTTTATTGTCTTCTCTGATTTCAATCCCCTCCTTTTACCTCAGAGAGAATGACTATTCTGAATACAGTGCTTATTCCTTGCATTTCATTCTGCTTTAATTATATATGTTTGTACACCTAAGTAATAGAGGTTTCTCCCACTATCTGAAAGTCGAATATTTCTGTGAATCCTCTTGTAAACCAAAAGAGCATAAAGAAAAACAAAACAAAAAAAACCAATTACCATTAATTTACATGGAAAATTTTTCAACATTCCCAGACCCAAAAGATAAGATAGCAAGTCATACCAAATAACACATAAATCTAAAATAACACTAATGCATAGTAAAAGCAGGAGTGATATGATAAATACACAGCCTATATAAAGTAGAAATAATGTATGTACAATGTAGTTTTACTTACTAAAAAGACTGACTGATTTCTCCATAAGTGTAAGATAAGTGAACACCATGTTTTGTATACCCATCAATCTACTCAAGAAACAGACTTTCCATTTTATCCATTGCTAAAGACTAAAAGAGACCACTTTGCTACTAGCAGAACTAATAGTAACTTTGGCCACTTTCAAGATTTTTCTCTCTGTGTGAAAATAGCATGAACAGTGGATACAGGCAATGTCGACATACTTACAATGCCATTATTTCGTTCACTGCAATCTAAACACCTAATTATCAACCGTTTTACTCTAGGCATTAACACCCTCATGAGCTCTCTTAGGCTTTTCTGATACTTTAGGTCATATCTTGCTAAGAAATGTACAAAATAAATCCGGATAAAACACAGCTGCTCACAGACATTGTTCAAAGCTATGGGGGCTTGAATGCTGTGTGTAGTTTGGGGAAGGAGCTCAGCATTTAGGGTGTTTTCCATTGTTTGCTATTACGAACATCAATAGTTTAGTATATATAGCCTTGTACATAAAGGTATATTCTTATAAACTATATAAATGTCTAACCAATGTATTGTATACTTGAAACTAATAATAATTTTAAAAAGGTATATTCTTAGGGCTGTAGGCCTAGGAATGAAATTGCTGGCCTTAAGGTTCATGCATGTTCAACTTTAGAAGGCGCCTTTTCTGAACCTTTCTCTAACATGATGGTGTCACTTGATATTCCCACCAGCAGGATATGAATATATGAATCTAGGAAATGAGGTTCTGATATGGATTTTCCTGATAAGGAAATATAGTCCTCCCTTCATAGAAGGTGAAATAGTTTGTCTAGTTTATAGGGTGACAGTAGAAAAGAATGAAAATGATTCATTTATTTCACAAATATCCTTGAACACCTGGAACGGGGAAGTGCTGGTAAGCAACACAGCCCTGTTCTCATGGAGTTAACCACACGTGCATTTATTAAGTGTCTCCTTTGTGCAAGGAGTTTATCACCTATTTTTCTCATTTAATTACAGCAATAGCCATTTCAAGTAAATACCACCAACTCCATTTTACAAATGGGGAAACTGAGGCACAAAAAAAGCACAAAACTAACAGTTGGGAATAGATCAGATCCCAGGTGTGACTGCGAATGTCCCATCCATTCCCCTGGTTGGTCCCTCGCCCCCCAACGCCCCCTTGTTTGAATTGCCTCTGCTCCTAGACTCACACTGAGATCCAGTGTGAGTGAGAAATGCAAAGCAGTGTGGCTGGCTGCCTTTCAGACTGAGAAACCTGGAAATCCCCAAGAAAGAAATTGTTCTTTAAAACTCTCATATCTGGAAATATTTTGAAACTCTTGGGAAAAGTTCTTGTGTCTTCTCCCTTCCTTTTTTTCTGTATCTTTTAGAAGAACTCGTGTTTGATTATGGATGTCTGGGTTATAGTCTCTGAGACTCTGTAGACACTCCTACCTCACAGAGATATAAAACTAAGCAGGTGCTGAATAATATTAAGTTCTAAAGAGCTGGAGTCTTGAGGTGTTTTTCCCCTCACAACATCTTGAAAGTATTTTCTCTGTGTCAAATACATCGTCTAATCCTTAAAGAAAGATGTTGGTATTTGAAAAATACAGTGGGCCCTTTTCCTTCCGCAAGGTGTACAATTAATTCCTTATGTTCTCAAATAAAATGGTGGAGAGAGAAGTGTCTCCAGGAACCCCAGAGCTCCCAGACACACAATAAGCATGTTTATCTTTCCATTTTCAGAAGCAATCACTGCACGAAAGTATACTCCTGCCTGCAGAAAGAGTAGCTGTGATTCTTTTCCATTGTTTTCTCAAAGAAAGAGTAAATGAAGTCATCAAGCCATCTGGTAGACCTTCAGCAGTCATTTACTATATTCATTTAGCATATCTATGAGTAAATTAGAATAACAAGTAAAAGAGCTAGCCACAGGAATAAGGATCCTGGGAAAAATTTGTGCTAAAAGGTTAAAATTTATAAAAAGAGGAAATGAGAAAAGGAATATAGCTTCCTCACACCTCACTCTCTTTTCGGACCACCTATGTTTTTTGCCAACCGTCCTGCAGTCTTGGCTGTTACGGTCCTGGTTTTCATACTGCCCCACCCTGGGGAAAGTGGGAAAGAAAGAATCAAATTCTTAGGGAGCTCCCTCTCTCTAAAATCAGGCCCCTGCTTCTCAAAGGCTGAGGAGCTGCCCTGAGTCAGGATTTTAGACAGATAGCTGGAACTCAAAACACAGGGCTGTCAGTCTACGAAATCTCTATTCCTTACCCCTCTCAACTTCCCATCATAGAGACCTAACCAGTTAATTAAAAACTAAAATCTTTTTAAAATTAGTGCAGGGCACACAAAACCATCACACTAACTCATGGGAACTAGGGCAAATTTTTGCAGCAGAAGTGAGCTAGAG
>NW_006438906.1:3842040-3868564 GCF_000325575.1 Pteropus alecto
CTTTCCCAATGTCTCTTCATCTCCTCTGAAGGTATACTGTGTTCCTGTCTTCCAAAGACACCTTATTTGTAGGTGATTAGGTAAGAGAAGATCTCTGATTAGCTGGTGACACAGTAACTCTGGATGTGAATATATATACAAGAGGAACACCTTCGGAACTATGCTCTGTAAGATCATCTGGCTACACAGGTTCAGGAGACAAATCTCAAACCCTACCCACCATCCACCCCCTCCTGGGGTTGAGGAATACCTTAATTGTCTTATCTTTTTGGAATGTCCTGGAGGATGAGGATGCTGATAAAACAGATTTTAAGAACCCAAATCTAGTTGTTAATTTAGCTTTTAGGTGTCCTTTCCTGAGATAAGTGGCTTTTAGCATATAGAATGTAGGTGGGAACTTTTTACCTTCAATTATTGCATGCAAGACGTGTTATAAGTACCCAAATTTCTTTTTTTAGAGTATAGGAAGAGAGAGCAATTGGAAGAAATTATGATTGTAGTTGAGGTTTTAAGGTTGGGTAGAGATTTTTAGCTGAGTTGAAATTTTAAGGCATAAAGCTTCTCTGGGCCACTCGAAACACTGAAGATACTAGCTAATTGACCTGACATGAGGCTGACCCTGTGTTCTGCAGTTTTTTAGAATAATATGTTTCCCCAGATACCCAGAATTTTCCAGTATGCCAAATGGAAACTGTACCTATTTCTCTCATACTATATCTGACTTTTACACATGAAAGAAGAAGCAAAGAAATTTATTAATCATGGTGATGGATACTCTGATACACTGCCCAAGTGCCTTTTAATGAAAGAATTTCTGCTCCAGCTGCTAGGATTGCTTTCAGTAGAGAGCCTTCACCCAGTAGTACTTTCAGGTCTATTTCCCCTGCAGACAAACCCTTTGTCCTGTGGTGTCCCACATCCATATCTGATTAATATGTCAATGTAAAAGCCTGCCCATCTCAGGTCAATTCTGATGGGTCTTCCAGCCTCAGAGCCCCTGTGGATTTGGCCATGGCCATTGGGCCAGCAGGTCACCTAACTTTTCTCTCTTGCTAATATTTCCTCTTTCCTCACTTTCCTCTTCCCAAGTGTTGATCCGAAGAATGTACTCTAATAAGTATCCTTCACGCTAATCTCTATGACAGTAGATACTAGAAATGGGGTCTCTTATGTACAGAAAATCGGACGGGATGTTTGTTTATTACCACCTTGAGGATGGTAAGTCAGGAGGTGTTCCAGGCCAGACTGTGGGCCTCAGAACCCCATCATGATGGGAGTGAATAAGTGTCTCCTCCAGATCCAGCACCAGGATCTTCCTTTTCACCTGGCCTAGTTGATTCCGGGACAAAGGAGATAAAGGAAGGATATAATATCGAACAGTTTGGTACTGAATTACTGTGAGAATTTGTCTCCACAAAAGGTAAATGAAGAAGCTCCAAAGCTTGGTGGCGAAGGCCACAAACGTGTGTAACCCCAGCAGACACTGCGTCTGCATCATCCCGATAACCCCAGCTCCGCTGGCCCCGGGGCCCCCGTGGCCCAACTCTGCCAGCCCTCCAGGGTACTAAGTTAGGTTTTGAAGCTGGATCACTATCCTTCTTACTAGAAATTAAGGCCATCATTAGCGGTAGGAGGAGTTCACATAATCCCTTGCACAAAATGGCCATAAAACTGTTAAAAATTTCACTGATCATGAATTTGGATAGAATTAGCTGGTGAGATCTATGAGTACTTTGAGAAATTTTGGGAAAAAATACTGTCTATAAGACAATATTACTTGGTGGCCATTGTTAAGTTAAAGCTCTAGAAAAAAGATAAAGAAAAGTAGAGGCATTAATTTTCAAGGGGAAGTTTATTATGAAAGCCATAGCACTTCTTTGGCATTTGATAAAGAGATACACCTGCAGAGATCTGAGAACCAGGTGTAGGGCTTATTCTCCAGAGTAGCCCAACTCCAAAGAAGGGTGAACTCCTAACCCAGACTGGGGAGAGGGTACCAGCATCAGTGGTGGCTCTCCTCTTGGGCCACAGCTGCTGGTAGGACAGATCATTACAGAGTTAGGCTAATTGATAACAATAAGAATAATAAGACCCTAAAACAGTAGAGGCCAAGTGGCCATGTTTAATCATCAAGAAGCTGGAGGAAAAAAATTATAATATGAGTGGCAAAGTTGGAAGGGGAGCAGGGCCTTCCCTGAAGAGAGTTATGGGGATGGTTAATACAATGCAGCATACACATGGGGCAGAATAGATGGGTGGCTAACAAGAATATTACTCAATTCGTACCATTAAAAATATCAAGGATGGATGATAAGAAGTGACATCCCATCACATTTGCCAAAATCTATTGGCTAAAAGCAAATCATAGGTCCTCCCCACACTCAAGGGGAAGAAATCATACAGAGTACAAATATGGGGGCACCTTAAGGTCTGTCTCTCACACTGGATGATCAGAAAGCCTACCAGCTTCAAGGAGTCCTAGCAGGAAAGTGCTTTGTAGCAAGTCCACACTGTAGTGCAAACAGCCCTATCTTGGCCATAGGGCCTGAGAGACCCTATGGTACTAGAGGTTAAGTACTGGGAAGAAAGGCCATGTAGAGTTTGTTAATGTTTTGAGTGCTGTAACTTTATACAGTATAATAAATAATAAGACTTTATTAATTTGATATCTTGATCATATGATTTTTCTGGCTCACTTTTTCTATAAATTCATCAAAATTTAGCAACTTGATTTTCAATGATATAATTGAAAGCAATGTCAGTTGCTCTTGGTAAATGTAAGATCAAAATAATTTTTACAGATCCTTTTGAGAAGGATCTTTCTGCTGATGCAACTCTTACTGGAGTTGTTAAGAGGAGGTTACAAGCTGTGACAGCATCAGGTCAAATTTCTGATAAGTTATTTCAAAATAAGATTTTAGTACATCTGGAGCATAATTCTAAATTTTTTTCTAAAGAGATTTAACTCTTTGTACAAATCATTTTTGTGTAAGTCTGAGTTTAATTTTAAACATAAATTTATATGATGGCATTTTAATGCTTCCTCTGACATTTCCTGTAACTTGTGGAGTTTGTACAAGAAAACAAAAGTGACTTCATGATTTGTATATAATTCAAAATGCCTGTTATCTAGTCTATTACTGTCTTCGATGACAAGAAAACATTAATTTTAAAATTGTCTTTCTTGTTAGCAATTGGTTCATTGGGAAGTTCATATGAAATGACAATTCTGTTCCATTGGATGAAACAATTTTAAAATTTAATTTCTATTTTTAAACCTATGGATCTTTACTTTCCAATTTTGCAGCAAGTTTCAAAACCAGAGATTTTAAACTATTTAAAGAATTCTAAAAACTCCCTGATATGCTTCATTGCAATGTCCCCATGTATGTTTTCTAAGGAGTTCCAGTCCCAATTTTAGTGTGCATATGTTGGGGGTGTCGGGGAGATGGTGGTTTCCCTCTTCACATCGAAGCAATTTTCTGACATCAACTGGGTGTCCCAAAGTTTAGCTCAATTCTGACATATAGACCTGAGGATAGTGTCAGATTCCATAAGTTAAGGGATCAGTCCTACAAGACTGCCCTGCTCCCTGCCCCTTCCCCCACCACACACTTCAGATGCCAAGGGCAAGTCCAGGTTGTCACCTGTACTTGTGACCAACCAGTGGCTAGAGATGAAAGATTCCAATGACCCTTTCCTTGGGTTCGACTTATTTGCTAGATTAGCTCATGGAAATCAGACAAACATTTTACTTACTAGATTACTGGTTTATTATTAAAAGATATAACTCAGGAACAACCATTTGGAAGACAGGCATAGGGTAAGGTATGAGAGAATGGCACAAAGCTTTCATGACCTCATCAGGCACGCCACTCACCACCCTCCCAAATTTCTAAGTGTTCACCAACCCAGAAGCTCTTCAAACCCCATTCTTTTGGAGGCTTTATTACACAGACATGATTGATTAAATCATTAGCCATTGGTGATTGATTCACCTCGAGCCCCTCTCCTCTCCCTAGAGATCATGGGGGGGTGGGGCTGAAAATTCCAATCTTCTAAGCAGTTGGTTCTCCTGGTGACCAGCTTCCACCCTTAGGCGCTTTCCAAAGGTCACCTCATTATATAACAAAAGACACCTTTGTAGCTCTCCTCTCTTAGGACATTCCAAGGGTTTTAGGAGCCCTGTGCCAGAAATGGGGATGAAGGTCAAATACATATTTCTTATTATAAATCACAGTATCATACTTTTACTTTGTAATAATTCACTAAAATGTATACAAGGTGAGCACAAGCAGTTCCTATCCTGGTGCTCAGGCCTGAGTGTGAATATTTGTGCAGATACCACAGAAAAACTGGCTTCTCACCACAGATCCCAGCATCAAACTCATGAGGCGTCTCTCCTTTCTTCCAGGGTTATGGCTGCCACCATTGCTCTTCTGCAAATGTTGCTGCTGTCGTTCCAGTCCAGGCCACCTCTTGGGCTCTTCAGGACCCTGATCTGCCTCAGGTATGTTTGTGTGCACCATGCAGCCAGTCCAACTGCTTGGCGTGCATAGCGAACACTGCCTGCTGTGCCCATGGACCGGAGCCCATGTGTGTACACTGTTACCTGGTTCTTTCCCCTGCACACATGCCTGTTATCTCATTGGACTTCATTTACAAGGCATAAGTTCAAAGATAAAATGATTAAGAATTTCAAGATGTTATCAACAGGACATTAAATCAAGCATGTGGCCCCTTGAGAGGGACTTCCTGCGTGACCACACTGGTTACTTGCCCATGAAGCCAGCTCTGCTGGCAGAACTCTCTGAAAAAGTGAGCATTACTGGATGTCCTGCACGCTGCTGGCCGCTACACTGTCATAAGAGCAAGCGGGGAAGAACACACGGAACCAGGAAGAGAAGCCCTTCCTCTTTCTATGTTTCTCCAATGTCGCTCTAGTGCCCTCTACTAACAAAGCTTAATATTGTCAGTCGGCAAAGATAAAATGTTCCAGGGTCAAGCTCCAGTGTCACAACATGAAATAATAAATGAATTTAGAGAAATAAAGTGTTGATTTTACATCACTTGAAAATAAGTGGAGTCTGTAAGACTAAAGGCAAAAAGGAACTACACCTAAACACTACACTTTATGGGTGTTCTTTTTTTCCATGGGGATATGGGTTAACGATTCTGAAACCACTATACATGTATACTTGGGTTGAGCAATTCTGTAAATGTTGAGAGCCAGGTTTCACACTGTTGGAGTGGGAAATTACAGATAAGCAAGGAGAATAGGCTAGAATGTTCTATGCGGTAATAGATTGGAGTTGAAGACATCAGTATGAACTCATATTTGGTTAAATATAGTTACATATGGTTATATAGAGAGATTTTAGAGATATGGCTTTATCTAACAAACTAACACTGGTTATTATACACACATATACCTGCTTGATCTGTCAGCTAAGAGGGTGGACCCGGAAGCAATGACACCCTAATTGCAACCTAACACTCAGATCTTGGTTTCTAATACTATTCTCTAATAGAAGGGACCAGGGCTCCTTGTCGAAACAGCTTTTTCTAGGACTATAAAATGAAATATACAAGATGAGCCTGGAGTATCTATAGTGCATGAAAGTAAGAAAGTGCTCAAAAACAAAACAAAACAAAACAAAAAGAATTCCACAATAGTGAAGGTTTGTCAAAGGGATCTAGGTGCCAACTAAAAGAGTTCCAAATGAGCAGAGCTAGAATGATTTAAGTGACAAAATAAATGATATAGTATTAGATTGGTGCCCAAAGTATAAAATAAACATCTATGAATTCATACGGATATAAATAAATGATTGAATAAATTAATAAGTGGGAGAGAATAGACAAATCTCCCACGCCAAAGAATTCTGAATAATTTAGGTAGATACTCCTCCACCCTCAAGGTGGTAGAAGATGGAAAAAGAAGCAGCAAAAGACTTTACAGCGAGAATCTGACAAACATTATCTCAATCCAGGTGAGCAGAATTAGCATTGACAGTAGTAAGTCATACTGATAGCATGTGCTCTTTAAATGGTATCATGAAAAGGGCCCATAGCTTTGTGGTCTTCCTGCCAAAAGCATATTATTCCACGATAAAAACCTCAAACAAATCCCAACTGAGGAATATTCTATATGGTAACTGACCTCAAAACTGCCCAAATCAACAGAAACAAGAGAAGTCTAAGAAACTGTCACAACTAAGAGAAGCCTAAGGAGACATGACACTAAGTGTCATGTGGGGGCCTGGATGGAATCTGGGGACAGGAAAGGACATCAGGGAAAAACTGAAGAAATCTGAATAAAGAATGGGCTTCAGTTAATAATAATGTGTGAATATCAGTTCATTAATTTTCACAAATATACTATACAAATGTAGGATGTTAGTAATAGAGAAAACTGGGTGAAGGATACACAGGGATTCTCTGTACTATCTTTGCAATTATTCTGTAAATCTAAAACTTCTCTAAAATAAGTTTATTAATACAAGCCAAGTGCCTGAAACTTGAAAAGTGGCACAACATGTTAATATCCTTCAGACAGTATTCACTCATGAAAGAGCCACTAAACTACCAACTGGACAAAATATTTTGGTCCACTAACCTCAGGCAGCTTTGGTCGGTTGTCTTCCCGGGAAAGGCACAAAAGGTGCTTGAGTGAAATGTCCACAGTGCCAGAGTATGAAGGCTATCCATGGGCCACCAGCATGTGCTTCAGTTTACCAAGGCTGATCAGCTATCTTCACTGCCGAATGTCCAATCTGCCAATTACGAGGGCCAAAGTGAGTCCTTAATATGGCACCATATTTCAAGGAGGCAAAATGACCACTTGGAGCCAGGTTGTCAAATTGACTACATTGGATCCTCTTCACATTCCCAATCCTGCTTCCTTTTCCTCACTTTGACGAGTATCCATTCCAAAGGCACTCCCCAACAAAGATTTTTATGCTAATTTCCATCCACTGTCTGTTTCCCGGAGAACCTAACCTGTGATGAGTGTCAGGATCTATGCCAGGTGACTTACATGTGTCATCTCTGTTATTATTCACAACACCCTGTGAGATGTTTTGAATGGTGGCTATCTCTAAGAGTCAATGCAGGGAGCTTCAGAGGTGAATTAACTTGCCCAGGGTTCTATCACTTTTAGGTCCGACTGACTCCACAGGCCATGTCTGGAATGTTTACCATGTTGGCTACAGACATTGTAGGGGAAAAACAAGGGCACTAATAACTTCCTACCATAGGCCAGACATTGTGCTAAGCACTTTTAAAAACATTCAATTTTCACAGCAAAGCATTTAAAATAGAGTGTTATCCCACCCCCCTCACTTTTGCACATGTCTAAAACTAAGATTAAAGGACTTGCACAGGGTAAAAGGCAAAGTTGGTTCTAGATCCCAGGCCTGTCTGATACCAATGGCGGTGCATTCTCCTCTCAGTCCAGCTGTTAATCTGTCCAAGATGGAGGGCCAGGGAAAACATTAGAGACCGGAGGCCCTGAGGCACACATTTGTCCAGAAACAGCCTAAATTATGCAATATTCATTGAAATATCTACGATAGAGATGGGTCAGAGGAGTCTTTTATCAGCCTAAACCCTGTAGCCACCTATAATTAGAGTGCCTATATAATTTTCTTATCTGAAGCACAACAGCCAAGCGTCATGGGACAATAGCAGTAAACCAGGATGGCCATGGGAAAACAAAAAGAAATGCTTACCCTAATTGAAGGAAAAACTCTTATGGTTCTTAGGTACTGTTCTTGGTTCATACTTAGCTGGTGCCTCAAACCAAACCACACTACAAGTTGGGTTTTAAGAGAGTACTTCAGAGTGATTCCCTGAATGGCCTTAGCTTTAATGCATCAAGTTTTGTTTAGCAAATTCAACCATGATCCTGGTCTCTTAATCACACAGACACTCAAGTTCCACTGATATAAACACTGTGCATTTCCGATTTGTGAAATTGTTTTCCTTTAATTAAATGAAGTGGGGAGGTGTAGCTATTTTCAACTCTCTGCACAAATTACTACCCAGTAGAAACTGAATAATGTATTGTAAGTAGTACTTATTCTATTTATTGTACCTTCTACTGGTGTATGTTGGACTTGTTCTATTTTGGAGGCACTGCCATGGCAACTGGGCTCCTGACAAAGGCCTCTGTCAGAGCAGAATTTGAACATGCAGAACTTCAGATAAGTGATGAAATAAAGAATTAACCTCATCAGGCTCAGAAATAACAATGTGGAGAATCGTGCTTTGCTCCTGGGTATATTTGTCCATAAAGTTGAGAAGTCCTGAGAGGCAGCTCTTGGGATTTACTGAACATCAACTAGTCTTGAGCAAAATGGTGGAAGAAAGTCTTTTTTTTTTTTATAGTCTCTTGGCACCCTTGTCAATGTCTCTTGCTCTGTTTCCACCTTTGGGTCAGAATCACAGCTTTAGGCAGAAAGTACAAGCTGGTGTTCAACCTTCAGAGAGCCAGAGTGGCTTGAGTCCACAGCCCTGCAGAGGGACTTCTCTGAACTGCATTCTGTTTGCCACTTATGCACTTGAATTCCCTTGGAGGGCCTGGGAGCTCTAATCTCGTGTTCCTCTTGAAGCTGGTGCAAGGGGAAAGAGGGAGGGATTCTGATCGGTTCACCCTTCAGTGTAGAATTAGCAGATTCCAGTGTTCCTGCGGGGAGTAGGCATCCAAGCTATGTTGACTTTCTATAGTTCACATCTGTATGGACTGTGCACCAAAAGGAAGCCCACAAAAGCAAAACTCTTTTTCCTGCATTCTCATCACTTCTATCCAATTTCTCACTTCTAGGGAATAACTGATAAACACAGCAGTGATCAGGTCCTGCTCTGCCTTCTTCATCTCTATCCCCACACTCCTTCCCCTTCTCAGAATCCTTCAGCCTTTTAGCCCTGGCTTGGTTGAGCTTCTGAGTCAGGCTCAGGCATGGAAAGGAGCTCATGTGCCCATGGGTGTCTATGGATCTCTCCATAGAAGCTGTCCTGGGATTCAAAGACAGTGTGAGAATTGTCTCTCTTATTTTCCTTTTCCAGTTGAGTTTTAGCCATTGCTCATGGTGACATGAACTAAATTATTAGGCTTAAATTTCATCTAGAAGCAAGATGATCACAATCTCTCAGGAACTTGCTCAGAAGGACTAGAAAAAAAGGTCCTGGAAAGGCTCTGTATGGTTAGCCTTGGGCCTTAGAGGGGAGGCTGATGGAAATGGTATCATCTGTGCAAACTTCCTGACCCAAGAAAGAGCAAACCAAGGCACAGACAGGCAGAGGAGGGAAAATGGAGAGATTTCCCTGTTAATTAGAGAAACAGCTTCTTACTTGGCTGACATAAAATTTGGAAGATTAGCTGAGAATCCCAGCTTCTCATCTTAGCCATATTTTCTACACCCAATGTTTGAGAGGTGGTTGTAAACAGTACAGAAGGGCAGGCTTAGTGTCCCCTCCTGCTCTTTCAATAAACGCTCCTGCAAAAAAAGCACTCTGTGTCTCACCTTCTGATCCTTGGCGCTCCCTCACAAAATTATTTTAGTCCTTGGCATTCCTACCGGCCCTCCCTTATCCTCAAGCCTTAGCCAGAAGCCTTGACCCTCTCATGCATTTCCAAGGTTGAGGGGCCACTAGGTCAGAAATAACAGATGTGGGATTTAGCACAGACCCAGCTCTCCTCAACTCTCTCACCCTTTCAGTTTCCTTTTGTTGATAATGGAAACCTCACATCTCTCTCTAATCCTACCTCTATTTCTCTTTCCCCAAATATCTCTTCCCATAAAGAACAGAAACAACTGCCTTGCCACACTCACCAGCCTTCTCTCTTGAGATCCTGAGTATTTTTAGTCAGGAGAGTCAGCTATCATGCTGGCTCATACCTTTTCCCCTCATTTAATCAATTCTTACTCCAGTTCATCAACTATTTCCTTTGTCAATGACACATTTGCTGTGGGGGAGGGTGAAACAGAGTTGAAGATCATGGAAGTGTTGAAACAACAGGTGTGGAAATCTGCTACAGCTAGTTTTTTTTTTTTTTTTTAAAAACTATCGATAGTGTGTTTTTTTTTTTTTTTTTTTTTAAGTTAAAAAGAAAGTGAATAAGATGTCCAGTGACTATAATCTCATGATTTTTTTCTAAAAGGCAGGATTCACAATTTGGGAAAAAGAAAAAAAGGAATGCTTGAGTGTCCACATCTGAGGTGAATATGTGTAAAGGCAAGAAAAGGCATGGAGGAAGAAGGGGACTGGACAAATTGCTAACGAACTGAGGGAGGAAGACCAAGATAGGGCTCTGTATTTTCAGGTGTGACGGAACACTTCCGGCCTGTGAAAGCTCGAGATGTTAATTATAGGACCTGTGGATGTCAGCAGAGATCTTTTAAAAGAATAACTTAAGTGCCTAAATTCCCCCAAGAACACAGAGCCCGTTTTAGAAATGGCCGTCAAAGACAACAAAAGCGAAATGCGCAAATGCCTTCTACGCAGGGTGGTGCTGGGCAACCAGCTCACTTTCCAGTCTCTCTCTCCCCCACGCTGTTGCTAGGAGACTGAAGGGCTATACTTCCATCATCTCCATACTTGCTGGGAGATTGAGTAATTGGTCTCTGGATGTGCGTGTGCTGCTTCCCAAAATATCTCTTTAAAAAGAGGTGAGAGGAATGCGGAGTCAGTCTGTAGGATGATGCAGGGTGGACTGTGTCCCAAGAGGGCAGCAGGTTTCAAGAGCCAAGACTGAAGCTGAGGGGTGGGGGGGCCCTCATAGGGGACAGAAATAGGGAGCTGTTTATAGTTTTCTCAAATTCTTTGCCATCTCAGCCTTGCTATTGGGGACCGATCTCCTAAGTGGAATCTGGAAATTGGGAATAACTAAAATTTAACGAGCAATGTGATTTGGTTTTTCGTTCTTACTATTGAGACACAACAAGGCTAGGAGAAATAATTAAATTTCATTTTGTAGATATTTAAAATGTAAATGCGCACCCTTTATAGTGCTTGATTATAGGTGTCGAACCCTGTTTTGTGTGGAAGGGGGATGAAGGAAGAAATAAGGCATGCTATGGACACACGCATGTGCACACTCACATATGTACACACACACCCTCGTGCACACACATGCACACAGGCCAGTGTGATGAAAATGCCTGCTTCAGCTGCCAGGAGTCAAAGATATAGAACATTAAGGCCCATAACTGCAGGGTCTCTGCAGTTAGGAAACCTCAAAGTGACAGTCAATACTGCCTCTAACAGCTACATTACTGCTCATGACCCTTCTGTGCCTCAGTTTCTTTATCTGTAACCTGACAGGCTGAGCATCCCAAGGCGCACTCCAATCTCCAACTTCAGTGGAGTGTGACATCTACTCCCACCTTCTCCCTATAGCCAAAGAATAATGTTATATTATGTCTTTATGGAGATATTAAATCTTCTCCTTTAATTAATGGGGAAAATCCAATTGATTCCTGAATTTTTCATTTTTTCAAGTGACTATTCAATTACTATTGCTGGAAGTCTTGAAGAGTAGATTTATAAATGGAATAACTGACTTTTAAATGTTATTTTCCTTTTTATCAAACTTTGCATACAATACTTACCATGTTCAAAAATCCAATTTTTAATAGCATCACTTTTTTTTTTTTTTTTAAACCAAGGAAGGAGGGTGGAAAGAGGCAGTGGTGAAGATATATTGATACTATACCCTGATCTTATAAATGAGAACTGAGAATCTGGGGAGTTTTCCTTAAAGTCACCGGCCAGATGATTGTGTTCTAAAATTCTATCAAGAATTAGGAAACTCCCCTTTTAGTTCTGACTCTGTACCTAACTCATGGGACCATGATCAGACCCTTATCTGTAAAATGGGGGTGTGGAAAGCCTGTGCTCCAATCCTCAGAGGAATGTTAGGAAGTAAAACGCCATAATAAATGTAAATGCACTTGGGAATATAGAAAGGGTGTACAGAATGTTCTGCATTTTTTCACTGCGTGCCTGAGAAATTTATTCATTTATTCAGCAGCATTTTCTGAGATGTTGCTGCCACCAGGTCTCATTAGGCATTCATTCACATGCCATGTACACATGGTTAATGTCATCCATGGTCTATAGTGTCCCACAGTTCCAGGGAGAATGACCCCGACTACTACAGATAACTGAATTCTCAGCCACCACACCCCATGAATACTAGACATTCTCCTAGGCTGAACCTTTGCACAGTGTGAAAAAATGCTCTCAAATCACTCCTACGAGTGTCTGTCTTATTTTGTTCTTGAACACTCCCAGTGACACAAATCTCAGACGCTTTACTTCCTGTGTTAATGAATGCCAGTGCCTAATCATTGTACAAGCAGATGTTCCTTAGGAAAAACAAATAAAATTAAGGCTATCTTTAGGTTAGCAAACACCCCCACCCTTGGCTGAGCAGACAAATAAGCAACGCCTTTCATTTTTTTTTTTTCTCTTTCATCAGAGATGGCAAAGTTCACCATCCCATGAACACCCAAATTCCCTTGTTTTTATCAGCACCCAGGAAGATTATGAATGGACCAGGGATATAAGGGCTGTGAAGAGCTCTGTTAATTGTCTTGATGCCATTGATAAATTATTCTCCTGGAGAAGAGGAGACACACCTCCCTTTTAATCTTTCTGATCCCTGAAAAAGGTGCTTTCTCCATCTGCTAAGAATGTGTTGCAGCCTGGAGAACAGGTGGAAAAAATAGGCTGATGCAACTAAAGAATAACCAGAGAATTGTAGACTGGGCAGTAGCTTCACAAGACAGAGCTGGGTTCCTTGACCTTTCTCCTGGGTATTTGGCAAGCGGTCCAGAGTTTTCTGTAGGGGGATGGATGTGGGAGGAAGACCACAAGGAAGTTATAAAAGGATGCCAAGTTATAATGAATAAGAGTTATTCTGTGCACTCCCAGGAGATCTGAGCCCATGAGAGGCAGTTGTTGGTTCAGCACCAGGAAGTGCTTGCTAAAGAAGCTTTGTAAAATGAAAATGAACTGTGGGTGAAGGGTTGGGGCGGGAGCAGGAGGAGGTGTTCAAATAAATTCCCTCTTACTAGTGCTGGGCCCCTGGCAAGGATGTACACAGGACTGCCCTCTATTGCCCTTCCAACCCTATGAATCTGCGATACTATAGGAGACCCAGGAGAGCCATTCTGATCCATATTCATCCCCTTTACCCCAAAGCCAGAAAGGCCATTATTTGTCTCCAAAAAGTTCTGTCCCAGAAATAAGAAGTTATTAAATAACTCTGCTAAGTGCTTTTTTGAAAGTCCGCTATAGAAAAGTTCACCAGTTAGGCTGAAATGAACAAAATAACCACCACCCTTAAAGATGTCGTGGATTTTTTATGCCTTTTCATTTGGCATAATGCTCAACTTCCAGCAAGTATAGACAGAAGTCCTCTCTAAGAGACTTGTAATACTTGCTTCTGGAGTTATGGATTCTTTATTTAAAGGGAAACCACCATAGTAACTCGGTTGTCCACTTGAAAATAAAACCTGGCCATTTTTATTTTCAGTCATGGTAACCTTGCTTTTTCTAGAGGCTTGTCTGGGGTCCCCAAACTAAGTCAGGAAGAAAAATCACCTTCTTATTATTTATGAATATTTGAAGTCACTTATACTAATAACTTATGGTTTCAAAGCATGAATTATGTCATCTGAACCTGGAGAAAAAGCCCATATTAAATAGTTTTGAAATGAGTAATCAAGGGCTTAAGAAGGTTAAAAGGACTTGCCTAGGGTCACACCCCTTGTTTCTCAGCATCAGTCTACCATAACTGCCTGCCTAGTTTCTTGACCTCTTAAGCTCCTTAAGCTCTTATTCATTCATCCATCTACTCATTCAAAAATGATTAAGCACCACCTATGTGTCAAGAGTTATGCTAGATAGGGAACGAAAGACACTAGAATCTGTTCCTGTGTAAAGCTTACATTCTAACTGTAGAAAATGGACAACAACAACAAAATAAATAAAAATTGCAATATTGTCACAGGAACAGGGTAAATGACTAGAAAGTACATAGAATAGACCAGTTGGAATATCATAGTTTGAGGGGAAGACTCATGGGGACAAAATCAGTATCTAGTATGGGTGTTCCCAGTTCCATTGCCCATCATTCTCAGGGATTAGTGCACACAATAATCTAGTAGGACTGAATTTAGTCTCAATTCAGTTGGGCCTGTGGGGTTTATAAATTGCATGATTAAGGAAGTACTGGCTTCTCCCCTTCACTGATCTAGGGTTAGCATTTAATAGCATATGGCAGAACTTCAACTCCAGTGATTCCTGCCAGCTCAGTATTCACGGTCATGGGCTGGGTCCAAGACCTGTGGTTGCTCTCCATCTTATAGCAAGGTAGCAGCAGGATGATCTCCATCAGAACCCATGATTGGAGAACCACCAGCTGTTCTTCTGGAATAATGAAGGGCTGCAGTCCCAGCCTTTTAGTTGATCAAGACTGATTGATTAATTGATTGATTGATTATCTTAAGCACCGGGCCATAACTGGTTTCCATAAAGCTTTGCAGAAAACTTTATTTTCTGAGAGAACATGTAATTCACTACTGAACTCCTTGGGTATTCATGATCTACTTTCCATATCCTTCTAGTGCTTGATCTGGTACTCTTGAACTCAAGTTCTAGACCCTTCTCTGTCTGGCCCATTCTCTGCTGCATCAAGTCCTAGGTCTAGCACCAGGACTTGGATGGCTTAAATTCTGGGGCTGAGTCTTATCATCCCCTAAAACACTATTTTTCTCCCTTAGCTGCATGCTAGAAACACCTAATAAATTTAAAAAAAAAAAAAAAAAGCCTGTTTCTTGCCCCACCTCAGACTAATTCTTTCAGGGTAAGGCTTTGACTTTTCCATTTTTCAAAGTTCTCCATGTGATTCTGATCTAATACAAAAGCTGAGAAGAAACACTCTAATATTCATCTTGCAAGAAAAATAGACTATGTGAAGAGAACCTTTATCTCAAATTAAGGAAGAAAGTTTTGAGATTTCCAGGGAAGATGAAAGACTGAGGAGATACACAAAGCCTCCCATTTTGTTTTGAACACAAACATATGTTGATGAAATATAACAAAGTTGGGAGGAAAAAAGGAAAAATCTCCACGAACCAAATGAAACTAAAAGCCAAATTAAGGTTTTGGAGGTAAAGCCTTGTGACCCATCTTGAGAGCAAATAATCATAATGCCTAGTGAGTTGGATATCAGGAGGTGGTGGGCTCTGGGGAATGGCTGGGGATTGATTTTGACCCTGCAGGATGTGGAGTTGGATCAAACAGCATAATTTAAAGGAAATGAAGAAAGTGGCATTTTCCACATCTAAGTTGGTGTCTACAAATCTGTATCTACCATAGGAGAAGAAGCTAAGCAGTAGCTGTCCATAGGGAGGTTGTTATACTATCTGTGTGGCAATTGACTTTAAATTTATAATGTGATGTGTAAGTTAAATCTAGCTTATACACTAGAAGTGACTAGATATCATGACATATCTATCTAATGACATATAGATATTACAGGCAATGCCCACGTGAAAAGTGATTTTAGTAGTTAATTGGAACTTAAAATAATGTTATCTAAACTAAAGGGTTTGTTAATTAGTATAAGGGACATTAAAGATGTGTGTGTGTGTGTGTGTGTGTGTGTGTGTGTGTGTGTGTGTGTGAAATGACTGATTCTGAAGATCGAAGATTTATTAGAAATATTGTACAAGTAGTTCCACTTGTATTTCTGCATAAAGAAGGCAGAAGAATCTGGCAACGCCAGGAGTGCAGCTTTCAGTGACCAGAGTTCCCTGGGTCTTCTATTGTTCTTCCCTGCATCTTCCAGGGAAGAGGTATTCTAACATCACCAGAGTTCCCTGGGTCTTCTATTGTTCTTCCCTGTCATCTGATCTGAGTAGAAGCCAAGTTGGTCCTGCCATTAGTACATCAGTGTATCTGCCTTTGAGCATGCTTTCCATGCAAGAACAGGGAGGGGAAGTTTCTTGGCTTATATAGCAGTGGTATAGTCTTAATAATAAATCATTACTTATTTGGATGAATTTGATTTGAACCTCGTATTCTTTGTAAAACATCACCTGTAGATGACAATAGGAGATGAGGTGTTTAGCTCTCATATAGCTCTAATCATGGGCGTCTACCAAAGAACCTGACATTAGGGAAATGGCAAAATTTACAGAGATTTCTTTTTGCAAGAGAGGTATTCTAACATCACCCCAAGGCTCAGAAACCCACTGATAGGCAGCTGCCTCCACCTGCAGGCTTACCATCCTCAAGACTGATGGGTGGGAGATGAAGGATTAGGAGCACCTGACTCAAGAAAGCACCAAAAAGGCCTTGCTGGAGAATCTCACTTGACTTTGGGCTTTGGGTTAGTGGTCAAATTCTTACCTTTTCTCTAATGACCAAAGTCCTCACACCACAGATTAAATTTCCTAGAAACTCTCTAGTCTCCTTGAACTTGAATCTTGTCATTAGTTCCCACTGATAACTTCATTCCTATAGGGCTGGGCTATTGAACTTCATTCTACCATTCTCTGAGGGGCCTGGAGCCCAGACCCTAAACAGTAAGTCACATGACTAGCCAAAACTCTACTTGCAGAGTTTCCCAACACCAGCCAGGAACCTGCAGAAATACAAGTTTCCTGGAGTGGAACTGCTTGACATCCCCCCTTGCTGTGAGGATTAAATGAGACCTCTCTAGTAAATAGTAAGTACTGTATTTACTGGTCAATTTCCTTTGACCTAACTTTTTGGCAAGTTTCTTAACTCTCAGTGTCTCAGTTTTCTCATCTGTTAACTGGAGAGATCAATAGTAGCTGCCTCCCAGGGTTGTTGTAAGAGTTGGGTGTTAGCATAATATAGCAGGTTGAATGACAGCCTCCAAATAGATATGCTCACGTAGTAATCCCCGGAACCTGTGAATGGGATGTTATCAGGCAAAAAATGTGAACGACCATCTTGAAAGGAGGAGCTTATCCTGGATCATCTGAGAGAACCCTAAATGCAGTCATATACATCCTTAGAAGATAGACACACAGAGAAGAGGGAGAACAAATGAAGAAGAGGAGGCCGAGATTAGAGTGATGTAGCCACAAGCCAAGGAACATCTAGAACCATCAGAAGTTGGAACAGGTAAGGAACAGATTCTCCCTTAGAATCTCCAGAGAAAGCATGACCTCACCAACACCGTGATGTTGGCCTCCAGAACTGTGAGAGAACAGATTTCTGTTGTTTCAAGGCACCCTACATGTAATTTGTTACAGCAGCCACAGGAAACAAACACACATATATAATACCCTGGCATGCAGTAAGCATTTGTGTTATTAGTCAATTTGTTCTAAAGGTAAAGATGCCAGTTTTAATGAGGTTACAAATCAGAATACTTCAGGAATGTTGTTCTCATTCAAGATTTTAGGCATCCTTAAGAGTGAACGAAAGGGGTATATTTGAAGGGAAGGCTAGACAGGGTCTACAGAAACAGGCGAGTGCTCCGTAAAACTTGACTGTAGGTTTGGAATTTAAGCTAATAGCACTGTAATTGTATCAATAATAATATAAAAATATAGTCTGGTAAATGTTTAGATCTTTAATAGTCTGAATTAGGTTATAGTTGGCCAAGGCATCAGTGCTTAACTTTTGTCCTTTAACCCACAGTTCCTTTGAGTGGGACATATACTTCAATCTCACAGGGGCCCGTGACCCTATCTGGAGTTTTGGACCAGTTGTTTTCCTCCCTTACACAGCTTTGAACTTTCCAAGTCCCTGCTGAGCTTTAACCGGGTCATGTTCTTTCAAATCAAAGAAAACATATCTGAATGAGGGGGCGGAAGGGAGGTCCATGAGGCAAAGTTCCCAAAGAGTTTGATTTTTTAGGACAGTACACTCCAAATCTTGAGTTCCTGAAGCCTACACCAAGCCCGGATGTCCCTTGTGCCTCTCGGAGGTTGAGAAGAAGAAGTCAGACTCTGGGAAATGTGACTGTGAGGTACTGAAAAGTAGATGTGTGGGTGGACCACTCTGATGGCAAGGAAGAAACAAGCTATGAGACCCCTATCGAACCACTCTGATTTGGTCCTCCTTCGCCTTAATGATTTTGGAAACACTGGCTAACAGAGAAGCCAAGGAAGTGTGGCATTTTCGTTTTGGGCTACTTCCGCTCCTGGGTCATTCTGATTTTCGGTGGTGCCCCAACCCTAGGATGCCATGATACCCAACATTTCCCTTGGTAGGTTTCTTAGGTCTGCTCTCTTAGAAATCGTAGTGATTCTGTCTTCTCACTCTGTGCTAACATGGTAGCCATGAGCCACATATGGCTACTTAAATGTAAACTAATTGAAATTAAATAAAATTTAAAATTCAGTCATATCGGCCACATTTCAAGTATTAATTAGCCACATGTGGCTAGTGGCTATTACGTTGGACAGTGCAGTGGAACATTATATCATTGCAGAAAGTTCTACTGGACAGTGACATTCTAGTTATCCAAGATAAAAAGTGAAAGTGTCAGGTTATAAAGGGATCAGCCAGGACACTTGTACTGAAGGCTAATTACTCTCATAACTTTCAAGTAATGAACACTGCACACATCTGCAGTGACCATCTAAAATACATACAGACAGACAGAAAAAAGGGCACAGCCTGTGAAAATTCTATTAAGTTTTTAAAGTAATCATGTCATTTTTAGTCTCTCTTTTGGAGGATGTTATTTATTGTAAGACATCATTTTTATTAAATACACTGTAGTACAAGAGACTTTCCATGTCAGGTTGAGAGAAGCTGGTCACATGATTTACAAACAAAACTTTTTTTTTTAAACACTGATATTCTGGTGTCACTTTGAAGTCAGCCAAGATGCAGTGGGTCTTAGTAAAGCAATGGACCTCAAAACAGATTGCAAAACAGGAACCAGTTTGTATCTGCACAGAGACGTCACATTAAAAAAAAATAATAAAGCAAATAAAAAGAGTTCTAAATACCAGGGCACGATTTAAGGGGCATTATATCTTCAGAGAGATATTGAAATGTGTGTGTGTGTGCGTGAACATGTGTGTGTGTGTGTGTGTGTGTGTGTGTGTGTGTATGTGTGTATGGCCCGGATATATACAAACATCTCTCCATGTACAGAAGCAAATGCAGAGAGTGTCCACATCTCTAGGCAGATTTGTAAGTGACAGGTAATGATCAATGAAGGCAGGGAGCAATATTTCACTATAATTTGGCCATTTGTCAAAAGATTACATATTTAAAATCCACATTTAATTCAAAGACCTTGTATTTAAAACATTTCCAGCTGTTTTATACATTTTTAAAGCAATAGTAAGATATACAAGCTGCAAGATGTAGGCCTTTACATTTCATTTCATTTTCTCCAATTTTTTTTCTAGTTCAAGCATGTGACTATTAGCAGCTTTTATTATGCTTGTTCCAATATATTGAACATTCAGCCAACCTTCACTCAGGATCATTTTTATTAATTCACAGATCAAAGAAATAAAACAAACATGGACCTGGCCTAGAATGCATAGACTAAAAAATGACATCCCATGTTTTCCCATTTGTCTCCTGAGACGTATGGTAAAGATGGCAAAAAAGTTGCTTGGTTGCTGTTGTGATATTCACAGTGTTTTGCCTGCAACACATATACATATATATATATATTTTTTTGCTTTGCTTTGTGTTTGTGAGAAATGGAGCAAAACATAAAAATAAATAAATAAATACGTAAATAAATAAGTAAAGGTAAAAAGAAAAGAAAGAAAAAATTAAAACCTAAAGATATTCAAGAATCTTTGACTTGAGAAGCAGAGTGATTCATTCCAGTCTTGACAACAAGAAAATACCCCTTATGTGCTGTCTTATTTAACTACAAATCCCTCCCACCCCTAATTCTTTAGAATAACATTTGGTATCACAACCTTGGAGTCTCTGCACTTTACAATGATGCATCATAAAGAAATTGCTTTAATTGCTCATTTAGCCATCTGAGTAGTTGGATCACAGGCCATCACCCACATGATAGTTTCTGTAACAGTGATAGAGGGCCGAACCGAAGCTCAACATTAGAAATGAAAGTCCTCCACTGGGAGAAAAAAAAGAGAGAGCAAGGGAATTGAGGGTGTGGGTGTATGCAGTCATTTATCTAATCAGATATACAATTTAATGCTATTGGCATTATAGAAGGTCTAATTTGCAAAAGGAAAGATTAAAACTTAAAGTCCTAACCGAGGGATCCTTTCATCATGGCTCTTTGCAAAGGACAGCCTTGTACGCTGTCGTTGCTTGCATTTCCACTTGGTTATGGGAATGCCTAAGATTCGTTTGCCTCTTTTTAGGGTCTTCTACTTCTCCCCACTGGCCTTCGAGACACTGGGCTCCCAACATTCCAGTTCTTTTCCGGAATGCTTGGACTCCGAACACGAGTGTAACGGGGTCATAGTGGGACAAGGTGAACCTAATGCAAGAAGATAAAAATATCCATTTTTCTTTCTTGGACCTTTACATAAGGAGGTCTATTTCAGTCTGCATTTTCTTTTGTAAGGAGCCAAAGAAAGGACTCAGTGTAATGGGATGGCTTCAAGTCAGATGTTTTGGGAAGCACATTATCTTAAATACGCCTTCCACCCATGTTGAAAAGTGTGGTGTAGTCCTACTCACATGGAGAATGGAAGCACTAATGGCAACATGACATTACAAAGTTTTGGTTATTTAGCAGATTTTAAGCAAATTATTCATACTGCATCCTACTTATAATTATCTCTATTACTGTGTGCCTATAAATTTATACATAAGCACACAAACACACTATTATGTGTGTTTGCATATGTATAAATTAAGTATTTATAATACATATAAATACATGAACATACCACAGGTAGCGCTGATGTGAACACATATGTGTAATATGAATTCTGATATAATCCTTTATAGGATAGTTGAAAATGTTGTCTAAATAAGCCTGATTATGACATTGGTTCAGCGTACAAGGATATAGCTGAAGCTATGAACATGATTATATATCACGATATCTCAGCTGCTTGTCTCACGTGTTTCATTTTGTTCTTCTAACATTATATCCTGCTTCGTGAATTGTTAACATGTTTTCCTTCCTAGACTAGAGTCTCTAGTGGACAGAATCATGATCTTGAGAGTCAGAACATTTTGATTAAGTCTTAGTGGTGCCAGAAGCTAACTTGGAGATGTCTAGCATACCATATAACTTCTCCAGGTCTCAATTTCCTCACCTATAAGAAACGGGAATAATTTGCTAACGTATATGAACACTGTTTGGAAAAGTATTAAACAATTTGTAAAATGAAATGATTTGTCAGAGTTTGGGCTAGAGAATTAGGTTTGTCACTACTACTTGTAGTTTTTAACAAATTTGATGGCAGGCCATATTCTGTGATCATCACATTTGAGAGTGAGGTTGCTTCTTTTCTAAAAATTAGAAGAGTATGAGAAGAGGGGCTTGTGGAGGACCAGTGTAGAACATTTAAATATTCTGTGGTTCATTCAGCTACTTTAAAAGCAATCTGGTATTCTGTCAAAGCAAGACGTCTCTGAAATCAGTACATACTCTTGAGACAACAGAGGAAGAAGATAATAATCAGCAATATAAATAACTATAAAGCTTTGCACTTGCATAGAACCTTTCATTTCAAGACCTTGAGGGACTTGTCAAAAGGTAAGGAGAGGTTATTTTAAATTTCTTTTTATTTATTTTTTATGTTTATGTTTATTTTTATTTTTTTGCTTTTTTCCTTCAGAGGAAAACACAACACTGGAATGGAATGCTCCCATCTTCTCATTTGTCTTAAATCCTTGCTCTAAAACTGCACAGTCCTCCTTGAATTTAATCATTTAGAGTATTGCCTCCTTTGCTCTCTGTTAAAATAAAACAAATAGGTTGCAGCTTCTCCTAGAGCAAGCTGGCTAGTCACGCAGAATGACAAACCTGTGAAGATTTTCAGATCATCACTGATGGAATCTAGAAAAGTTTTGTACAAATCTGCCTTTTTTTTTTTTTACTGCTTCACAGAGTGCCACAGTGTTTTAACAGTACCTTGGGTCCTTAATAGGATATATACGTGCAGGTATATATCATGGAGATATGGCTTTCATTATATTATTATGTGTATTCTGGAGGGTTTTTTTCACTGACAAAGAGAACAAACAACTCAACTCCCATGTTCCATAGGCCAGCGCAGAACCCAAAGGGACTGTAAACTTTGTCTTAGCCAATCCCCTTCACTTGACTATAGATGCTACTGCATTTCATTTTGTTGTCTGTTAATCGACACTTTTTTTTTTTTTTGAGAACTGGTTTTCAAACTCCATAATAGAAAATAAAGTGTTCCAGTAATTAAGGGCACAAGCTGAACTTAAACAGAGCAATTGCACCTTCAGAAACAAATATGAAATAAAATGACTTAGGATGAATTAAAATCACTCCCTTTCAATCTGGCTCGTTTTATAAAGATGTCAAGTTAGCAAAATTCCCCTCACAGAGGGTAGCAAGTTTTCTTCAGGAACAGAAATATTTTTCTTCCTTGGTGTAACTGATTACCCAAATAACTGTAAATTTCTATTTAAATTTACAACCTCTCTTCACAAAACCTGTGACTGTACTCAGAAGCACACCTCGAAAGCTTGGTCTGGGCAGAGCCTCGCATTGACATGCTATGCCTAATTTTTTACTTCTTTTAGTGGAGTGAAGAAAACAAAACAGCATACTGACAGTGGAGTACACTTGGAATTAAACCACTCTCCCAACCAGAGACCAGAGCAAAGACTTGGCCTGTGTACACTAAACATCAATGTATATGATGTCCCCAGGGATGAGGTTTCCTTTCCCTCGGGGATTGACTTTACCCTTCCCACGGTCCCATAGTGGGTTTGACGTGCATGAAGACATCCAAGCTTCAGGGTCTGTATTTGTTAAAACCCATCACCACCATATAGCCCAGAGACATTTATATTCAGCTAATGAACTCCATTAGCTTCCCCTAATTATATAAGTTATGCCTTTTATGAATCTGCTCTACATATCAAGGGCACAACGTCTGGAGCAGTAGTTTCTGCACACAAGGTATTAATCGACGAAGACCATGCACAGTTTTGCTTGAACAGTTAAAAGGGGTAGCAGGTAGAGATCGGAGGGAAATGCTATCTGAAAAGTTCAATATAAGAGAAATTTGCCTCCGAATGTATAGGTTGTCCTATATTTTCCAAGTCCTTGGCTTTCCTACCCAGCCCTGAAATGATCTCTGGACAAGAATCCACCCTTTTCCAACTGAACTCGACAAAGGCTCAGTAGATAACTTTTGGGAAAACAAACCAGTGCTATCGCCGTGACCTACAAAGACAAGACTGCTTGAGTGTGTGATGCGTCATCTTGTGTCTCACAGAAGCCATCTTTTCTCTCTACTGCACTCTAGTGTTTCTGGTGATGGAAAAAGAATAGTCCATGGCACAGAGTTCAACAGTCTTTTTACTCCTCAGAAAGGTCCTCAAGGAAAGGTGCCGAATACATTCCTCCCAGCTAACAGTCGCTGAGTTTTTCCTAAGTAAGGACTGACGCCAGCTGATCCCAATGGTTGTCTTTGTTCCTCTCATATTATGGTTTATAATAAATCTTCTTTCTCTCTGGTTTTAATCTCCCATAGATAAAGGCTTCCCAGATTGAACACAAGTTTTCCTTTTTCATACACAGGCTTAAGCCATCCAAAAACAATAAGAACAGTAATAATAAATAAATAGAAGTGAATCCATAGAAACTCTCGATGTCTGTACAGCAGAAGTGACAAAGTTTAAGTCAAATATTTGTTTTCCCTTTTTTTCATCCACATCAAAGGCAGGAATACAACAAGGCATTGTTAGTTGTGGTGGGCAAACTGGAGTGTCTGCTGATATAACAAATTAGGTTTGTTAAGGCCTTTGTCTATGCAGAGTTAATAGTAATGCAGAAGCCAAATTGATTAGAAAAGAAAGGGTAAGTAAGGACTGTGAAGCAGGGAAGACAAAAAAGAAAAAGAAAAAAACTAGGGAACAAACCGAGGGATATGGAAAGAGAGAAAGAGATAACGCCAAAAAGAAGTCCATACTTTGTCTACGGTTGGAGAAGTACACATTGCTTCCTTCTGAAAGCTTCTTAGTGTCTTTGTTGTTAATACTGTCAGAGTAGAGAACAGCAGAGTGATGGCATCCAGCGGCAGTTAAAAGACGTTCATCCTCTCGGCCCATCTGAGGAGGTGCTTTGGGAAGGATCGGTCTGGGAGACGGGGCCCTAGCCTAGAATATCCAGATAGACCGGAGATGCCTTGGCCAAGTTCTGAAGGAGGGTGTGGATGCCCTTGATGTTCTTCCTCATGTGGGGCTCTCGCTGCCAGCACCCCAGCATCAACTCGTAGACCTCCTGGGGGCATGTTCGAGGTCGCTGCAAGACTCTGCCCTGAGTGATGCATTCTATCACCTGGATGGAGATCAAAGACAGGATCAGACAGGAGGAAAAACAATGTAGGTAAAGCAAATGTCAGCACAAAGAGAGGGGTGCTTTAAAGAAAGCCACTCGGCATTTACATTTCGTTTTCAGAAGGAAGAGAGCCATTGCTATAGGTTGGTATATCATGGTTAATTGCACTGATTTACATTCATTTTTCAAGCCATACTGATTTCACCAAACTGGTGGAAAAAAATTATCTATAGGGAATGATCCTAAACCTCAGCCTAGTTTCAATGTGTTTTAGTTTTACCAGCCCGAGATAGAACCAAGGCCACCTTCATGTCAGGGTGCTGACTGAAGAGGGACCCTAACCCCAGCCTATAGAAATGAGTGATTATTTCGGACAATAGTACTAGATAAAAGACAGACTTGGACCTGAAGATGATGTGAGGGACCTGACCAAGAAACTAGGCCTCAAATACAGATATATTTGCAAAAGGATACGAATAGGAAACAAAATGTTGGAGTTTTTCACTAAAAGTGAATGTTCTAATGAAATGTGCAAAAAGGAAAGAAATCTGAAACCTCGTTGGACTAATACAAAGAAACTAGCTGGGCTCCAAGGGTGCTGGAATGTCACATCTGCTATTAATTTACTAGATGAGCAGCGCATAGCGATTCCTCAGTCTCATCGCCAGAGGATCACAGGCATGTCAGCAAACACTGCGCTTTTCCTTCTCTAGAATTCTTATATCTGGAGAGCGACTATACTTTGGACACGACATTTAGGTACACAGCAGGACGTTTGGGAGGTGCTGCTCCCAACAAAGCCACATAAGATCGCGTCCTAACTTCAGGCCACAGGACACTTCTCGGGGTCAGCCTTTCGGACGGTTTTGTCCAGGCCACCACGCACCTCATTGTTGGACAGCTGGTACCAGGGCTGTTTGCCATACGTGAAGATCTCCCACAACACGACCCCCAGGCTCCAGACATCACTTTCTGTGGTGAACTTTCTGTACATGATGCTCTCCGGAGGCATCCAGCGAATGGGCAGCATCGTGTGGCCACCGACCTGGCAGAAAAGGGGTGAACAAGGAGGCATCAGTCACCCCCAAAACAAGTTCCCGTCATCAGAGGAAAAGGTGTAGAAGGAAGATGTGGGGGACATTTTTCCTTTATTTGTATTAATTTTAATTTTAATTGTTTATGAACACAATTACGGGAAATATGATTTATTAATCATCTCAAGCATCACAGACAGAAGGCAAAGAATGGTAACATTATTTTTTTCCTATTATTTGCAATTCTCCCTAGAAACTAGACCGGAGTGGAACTGATGACTGGGTAAATGTTGATTTGTATAAAAAAACTCAAGCTTATCTTCTGTTATGAGGATGAGTCGACCTTCTAATGAACAAGGTAACTTTGACCAAGATAACATATCGGAGGATCTTCATTCCAAAATGACTCACCAAATGACTACTTCTCAGCAAGGCCATAGCTTAGCTTCCTTCCAGTTTAGGGTGTTAGGACTAGTGCACAATGCTTCCTCAAACACTTTTGCCACAACCCAGCAATGGACAGGGCAGAAATTATTATTCTTGTTTTACAGATGAGGCAACTGAGGTTCAGGTTGCTATGGACACAAAGAAGTCAGGTCTTAGGACTTGGAGCTCGGGATTTTCCTCTATGACGGACACTGCATTACTTATTTACAAAAATAAATAAGTAACTATGGTTCTGAAAAGCCCATTTGAGTAAAAACACAGAACCTGAGGCATTAGATGACAAGAGCATTACCATAGGCAAAGAGAATTTTTTTTTTTTAAACAAAGGAGACTTGTTAATGACTTCTTACTTCCTGGAGAAAAGTGAAGAATTCCATTTTCAGGTTCGTAGCCCATGAGAGCTGTCTGATTCTAAAACCATGATAAGATTTCTGCACAGTAGCCCCCTGGGTGGTAGGTCCCAATTTTCATGCTGGTAAACCCCAGCACTCCCAGCCAAAATGCCGTGCCTGACACCAGAGCAGCAGGTGAA
>NW_006438906.1:3868597-3882226 GCF_000325575.1 Pteropus alecto
CACAAAGAGTTTTTGCCTAATTATAATTCTCAATATCCATTTCTGACTCATTAAAGGGAGAAAATGGACTGACGGTGCCTGAAAAATGCTGCTCAGCTCCAGAGCCGAAGGAGCTGAGAGGGTCAGAGATGTCTACTATGCTTGGTGATTTGAAATGATGTTCTTAGCATTAAAGAAAGCACAAATGTGAAAGGAGGAGGGTGTTTTTTTTATTGTTGTTTTCCATTCTTCTCTGTACAATCACTCCAAATCTGACCAGTAGGAACATAACTTGCTGGCTCGGTCTTAAGGTGCCCTCATATCTTTACTGTTAGCTTATAAACTAACTCCAGCTTTGGATTTCCTCATTCTCTTCTCACTCCCGCAGTGACGAGAGTCACTATTCAACAAGAAGAGTTCCCTTGTGAAGCCAAAGGTGATGACAATACTCACCATCAGGGTCCATATTCAAAACACAACTGTGTGAACCAGGCACTGACCCGACAGAGAGGATATTGGTGGTAAACTAGTTTGAAGGTGTGTTTGGAGGGGAGAGAGAGAGTTAGAGAACTATTTACATATATCTCCTAGAACTAGACAGCTAAAAAAAATAAAAATCCTCTGGGATATGTCAACCTAGTGAGATACCAGGCTGTCCATATTCCTTGTGGGTTCTCAGCTGCAGTGCAGTGGACAACCCTCAATTTATGGCAGTAGAAACGCTGGTTCCAGAGCACACTCTACTGTGCCATTTCCTAGTTGGGTAACCTTGACTAGTTGCCAAACCTCTCTGCACCCCAGTTTTTCTAACTATAAAATGTGGGTCATAATAAATACCTTCCAGGTTGTCATGAGGCAAGTACCCAAGTAGATGATATTTACAAAGGTATATTATAATGCACTAAATATTTTCAAGGTTTTGCTTCCTTCTCTGTAATTTTACCATCTGATTTCCTCAACGGAAGCAGCCATTCCGGAGACATTAAGGAGAGTCAACACGGACATGTCTCCCATACTCCTCATTCTGCAATGACAAGCACTCTGGGGTTCCTGTGCCTACAGCACCTACACAACCAGGTTTTCTGTCCTGTATTGCTAATGGCCAAAGAAAAAGCTCTTGTTTCCTTTAAAGGAGGAAAAAAAAACACAGATTCAAATTTTGATTTACATGTTTCCCCTCTGATCATTTATTTTATGCTTGCAATCTCTTTGGGACAGATTTTTCACTTGAATTTTTTCAAGAACCCCTTCTGGGATTTCACACATGCTGTTATAAATAATGCTTTCCTTGTTCTGATGTCAAACGGGTGAGTGTGGGAGAATCTAATAAAAGTTCAGACAGGGTTCACAAGTTTTCTAAACCCGTTTAGAACATTTCTGAACATTTTTGCAGCCCTTTCTCAGGATTTTGGAGCATGTCACAAAAGTAGACCAAAAAAAAAAAAGTCACCATTGTTACAAATTACTGTCACATTCCTGTCACAATCACTGGGTAGTTTTTTAAACCTCACAAAACCACACACTGTGTGGCAACAAACACAATGAGACATTTGTTTTGTATTGTGCTGCTTGGCAACTTGCCCTCACACCCTTGCTTAAATATTTGTGAGATGGAATCCAATCCCAAGTATGACACTGGGAGTCAGAGCTGCTGCTGCTTTGACTGCCGGCTATGCTGTGGTGCCTGAAAGAGGCTCCCCAGTGATCCACTTGTGTCAGGCCACATGCTCTTCACTAAACTCACTAGACTGAACTGATGCAGTTAGCTACGTGGGAAATCCAGTTAGCTGGGGAGTTGCAATTTTTATTTTCTTCAACCCAAGAGACTGGGATTCTAGCTCTATAATCATCCACCACTACTTCACTATAATAATCAACCATCAGCACTTAGTATCTCACCTTTATAAAGAATTTCCACTCAGTTATTGCACTTGAACCTAATAGTCACTCTCTTGGGTAGACATTGGCTTGCCTTCATATTATGAACAATGCTCCCAAAGTTCAAAGAGCTAAGTAGCTTACCTAGAGACACATACACAATGCCTCTCCACTGAACATCTTGCACTCATTCTGATGGGTCAACTCTGTGCTGTTAGCTTCTGCAGTCTCCAACACATGCCCTGTGTTTGGCCAGCAAGCCTAGTTGTGGCTCTTCATCCAGGCTGAACTACTCAAGCCTCTTGAAAAACTTGATCTCTTTTCTTTTCCGCCTACTTCCCAAAGGCCTCCTAAAGGCAAGCTCAAGTTCCATCATTTCAAGGAACTCTCTGTCCCTGCTATAGCCCAGGGAACTTTTCTGAGCATCGGGAAGCCCCCTTCATACAGCTCTGGTAACACTGCAGCCCAGGCATTGCCTTCTTTTGCTAATGGATCACATGCCTCAAGAAAGAAGGAGCTAATCAGTTATATCTGTCAGAGCATGGAGGGTCGGTTGTTAAGAATACCATATCTTCAAGTGGATTTCTTGTGAGTGCTGATATTTGGGAAGAAAATCTCAATGTGTTATTTCAAGAGATCAGTGTTCACTGCTTCCCTATTCATCCTCCAATAACTTCTTTGAACTCTCGATAGAAGCAAGTCTTAGATTAAAGTCTTGGAAACTGGCTCGCTTATTTGACTCTACAAATAAGAACCATTTAATGAAATTTGTAATTTGTAATAAAGTATAACCAAAAATACTGGGATTCAAATAGAGTATAACCGCTCTCTAAGTTGTGTGAGAAATCTCATTCCTTGGTTTGCCATCTGTACAATAGACAGGGCAATTTATGGTGCAGACCTGGAACTATTCAATCTGGGAACACAGTCTAAAAAGATATCATAATGTATAATATGAAGTGAGTAGTGTTCTACTAGTATGTCATGTTTTAGGATGCTGGAGAACAAGTACAGAAGTTTAAGAAGAAAGTTAACCCATGAAAAAGAAAGGGCTGAATTACCATCAGGGCTGCTAATCATTGAAACATGCTGAAATTAGCAAAGCTAGCCAGAACAATGTCTGAGGCCCAGGGCCAAAATGAAATCCCATATTGCCTAAAATAAATCAAGTTATGGAAAATAACAAATTTTGTTTTTAAAACATATTAGGAAAAAACTGTCCATTTAGCTCTTCATGTTTATTTCCATGATACCTCATAATTTTGATGGTGATATGTATTGGATGACCTGTTAAAAACAAAAATAACAACTGCGTTCTAGTTAAAATATCTGAGCCTTAGCATCCTTTAAATCTACCTGTTTGAAAGGTATTTAACACAATAAATCCTGGAGAGAACAGTGAAGGGCCTTTGGTAAAACTGTCTTGCATTAGAAATCAATGCTTTTATTATTTTTAAATCAAACTGGACAAATCTAATCACTTCAACTACAATATGTATTTCTTACCCAAGAAATACTCTTTGAGTCACATACTTTTTGGTCATTAGTCTGTAAATTGTAAAAATTCCCCCGTCACTTAACAAACAACATGATTTATTTTTCTATATTGGAAAACTAGGATTTAGGGAAGTAAAAACTTTCTGAGGAAGTGCAGATATGAATTGATTATCAGCAGTATTGAAGATTCGGTTCTTTCTCATTCTTTACAAATATACAAAGTATCTTTTTCCCTGGTACATATTAACAAAGAATGCACAACCCATTTTCCAGGGGCACTGGGAGATGAGAGAGGCGGTGACAAGCTTAGCTCTCTTCCTTCTGGTGGGCTTCACGTAAAATGCATCTACTATCCTCCTTGCTCCCTCATGCTCCTATTCTCTTCTCTTACTGTAAACATTCTTCTCAGTGTTGTCCCCACCCAGTCCATTCTTGCTTCTGTTTCTTTGAATCTCCTCTCAAATCTTACTTGTCCAGTCCCATTTTAAATACCAGCGTTGCATTTAGTTTTGCCTGATTCCTTATTTCCCCCAAATGACCATGCTTATCCGCACCACATTCATTCATCTGTGGTGATGCCTAGTCTCCCTTCTGTATTTACGAGAAACACAATGGTAGGCTGGAGTCTTCCTGTAGATCCGAAGAAAATGCCTAGCTGCCTTTGAAACCACTGGTGATTTAAACTGAGTAATGCTAATCTGAGACCTTCTAAACTCGACCAGCAAAGACCAATGATGCCTGGGAGGCCACTTTCAACTCGTGGTATTTACTCAGTGAGTGAGTGATAACTTGTTTGGAAGCCAAACATATTACTCTCTTAGAAACATGCAGGCCAAAGGGCAAGCCCCATTAAGAGATGATTAGCTGTCAGAGGCTTTTGGCTGCATTAAATATTGAAGAGGCTCCTAGATTCCTTATATACCCGACACCCCATTGCTTTATTTCAGCAGTTTCTCTTGATCGGTTCCTTAACAATTCATGAAAGCTGTAAACTTTAAGAAATAGCTGGACCTTATTTACTTATTTATTATGTGTTGCATCTGTAGCATGAAGTTAAAAAAAGGAGAGAGAAACAATTTACGCAAAATATTCTCCTTGGAGAGCTTGCAACTATTGTGGTCAGACTGTGGGCATTTTCTGGCCACATCCAAGATGAGAATTCTCCTATTATAAAGAGTAATGAGATGCTTTTGTGGCATGTGGCTACTAAACCAAGGGATACTTCATGGGAAAGACGTCAACTCTTCTGTGTTTCTAGAAGTCCTGAATGAACACAGCTCAGGTTGAGTCAGGAGGAGCTCTGGTGACAGTCTGGTCACCCTTTCATACAGTTGGATTTGATTATCTATCACTACACCTAAAGTTGCTGTTATTTGAAACCTAGAAAATCTTTCATTGTCTTTTACCATAGAATCTGGTCATTATTGGTCATGTAGTCATAACATAAAGGTTATGACTTAGTAATTTCAAGCCAAATGTTTTAGGATTAGTAAAAGAAAGGGCATGCTGGACGTTATTGCTAACAATATTTTTGCAAATCTTCCCCCTCCCCACAGCCATATTTAAATCTTTATCCTACCAGAACAGAGCCAATGATCATGTTTGGAAGGGAAAGTTCACAGAGCTATCATTGCTATCTCCTTGGATTCTAAGTGAGCAGATAAGGCAAATTCAATACAAAATTTCTATTGAGAATTCTTTATTCTACTGTGAAATAATAATAATACAAATAATGAAAATAACAACAATAATACTATTTCATGTTTGTATAACACCTTTCTTTTTTTTTGCTTTTTCATAGCATTTCCACATTTAGTCATTCTATAATAATTGTACCTACCTCAAAAATATGGTTGTGAAGATTACACGAGTTGCTGTTAGAAAAGCTCTGTGGTACCATTTGTGTGATACCATTTACACAACACTTTTGAAAAGGTAAAACCATAGGTTTAGAAAACCTGTGGTTGACAGGGTGGGGAAGGGAAGTGCCTTACAGGGGCATAAGGATGTTTGTGAGGTGACGGCCATGTTCTATGCCCTCACTGCGGCAGCAGTGAAATGACTCTTTTTGCCGAAACTCGAAACTGAACACTAAAAAAGGTGAATTTTACTGTACATATATTATACCTCAATGACCCTGACTTAAAAATAAATAAGTAAAGCTCTTCAAATAATGTCCGGCACATAATAAATGTGCAAAATACATTAGCTATTGTCGTTATGCTAAGCATTTGATTCTTCAATAATCCTATGGGATGTCAGGCAGGTATCTGGGAGTTTCCCAAGTGACCTATGGAAGATTGAAGCCTTTGGAAGGATACAGCATGCTGGCTGGTGTGTGATGAGATTGAACTAAATACATCACTCAGCAATGGGAAGTTGTACTCTCTGATGACATACGTTTCATCAAGAAGCCATTATTTTAATGTTCAATATTACTAAGCTTTTTATGGCCTCCTGTGCATTATGGTTTTTAACCCAAGAGACCATCTGACTCTTCAGCATTTAAGACCAAAGCATTGCATTCTTTCATGGTGAAAAGCCACAGGGACTTACATGATGCTGAGCAAAGGCAACCAGAAAAGCAAGGGCAACATATATTCATGTCGTTGTCTAGGTTAAGGTGATTGTATTATGTTGGTTTAGTTACAAAATTCCAATGTGAAATTGTTTCTATGGAAATAACTCAGAAAGACTGTTATTGCAGCTACTTTAAGGAAAGAAAGAAATCAATGATTTGTCAACAGAGTAGGGGGGAAAAAGCTTCTCTACATTAGAAACAGCACTCTCCATACCAGCTGGGATTATTGTGATTACTGCTGCCCTGGGTGCATTATGTTCCATAAGTGGAAAGATCAGGTTTCTGGGTGGACACCACATATTTGTCTCACCATAACCCCACCTTCTTTAGTTAACACTGAAGGCCCTGCCAGAATGTACATACCACCATTAACCTGAGCTGAAGACTTAATACACCAGAGCCAGTGAAAAATGGATAGGATCCTCTTTCTTCTCAGTTCATTCTGACACAGAAACTCGTGTCTGTGTCCATGGGAATGGAACAATAGTGGGAAAGTTGCTTTCTCCAGTGGGCTCTGAATGCCTACCTGGCGTCATCATGGTCCTTTTCTACAATATCTGTGATGCATGTAATGCACAGGTATTATGACCTCAGTTACAAAGGACATTGTGATGTCTTATCATGCTCGTGAGAGCTAGGAAATCATGTAATAAAAGTAACTTAGTATCTGAGCACCTACTCTGTGTGCCATGTTCTGTGTTGTATCTGCTAAAGATACTACCTCGATTTAAAACTCACTTTTCTCATAGCTCTCCCAACATACCTACAGACAAAATGTACCCATAGAAAGTGCACATATTACAAGCAGCAGCTGTTTCATAATTGTGAAACTGGAACTCGTTTTCTGACCAACAGCTTCCCTGTGCAGAGTGAATAGTGACAGCTCAACATTATGAAAAACCAGTATGGTGTAGCTGGTTGTTTCTCAAACCTTTCCACCAAAGTAACCCAAACTGCAGAAATAAGTAAAAGATCAGGGTGTGGGACTAATTGGGACCATATCTGTGAGTCTAGCTCACAGTACCTGTGGTAAGTGTGGCATTTATTTAAAGTCTTACATGTCATCTTTAACATCTGATATAATTATCGCATTAGACTCCACAATGCAATATGAAAAGTAATGAGTTGTCCAAAAATCACTTATTAAAACTGATGCTTTAGAAACACGGGCCGCTGTTTATTTTGTGGCTTCATAAGTTTCTGGTCTAGATCCATTAATTTGTGTCTGAAGTCTACCCAGATTTTAGAGCCATTGGTGACAGAAAGTGAACAGGTTTTGGAGTCAGCAGACCTGGTTTTCTGTCTAGTTCAGCCACTTATTAACTAAATAAAGGTAAATAAATTACTTGATGTCTTAGAGTCTCTCCTTTGCATCTAAATAAGAATAAAATTGTAAAAGACAAATTAAGCCTATACTCTTCCTCAACAGACTAAATTCTAGAAGACATGATAACCATCCCAATGGCCAGAAATAAGAAGACAGAAACATTCAGGCAATAGCCTTGAGATAACAGAAAGAACCCGGCACCAGGGTTCCATGTGGTCCTGCCCACTGCACAGTCCTGAGGGGCTCCATTCACACTGTGGTTCGTGTAAATGCCCCCTGCCAGAGTTAGCCAACATGATGACCTGCATTAGAAACCCAGGCTCTGTTCTGGTACCTAGAAGACTCTCCACGGGACTTTGGGCAAGTCATTGCCTCCCTCTAAACCACAGGTTTTTCACCTGTAGAATGGGGACAATGACACTGTGTTGTATCTGTGAAGCTCAGTGAGGTAGCTGAGAAAAAATATAGCTTAAATGGCACTACCTAATCCACATGTCATAGCCCGTTGATCTCGTTTATTCATGTGCCTTTATTTCGGTGCATTTCTACAGACCTTTTTAGTGCCTTATGTCAGTGCCTGTATTTTAGAGCACATAGTGTTGTCCCCAGAAATGTTTGAGAAACAACATTGAATGAGATTAGGTCTTTGACCACAGAGCTTGTTCTATAACCATAATGCAAGGTGGAGAATTGATGCCATAGTGCAAATGTAAACAACTGGCTGTGGATCATGACACTAGTGCAGTTCGGCCCCCTCCTTAATCTAGTGATGTTTTCAGCACCTTTCCACTAAGAAGTCACTAATAGGGTGCCCAAGTGTCTGCCACTATGTCCAGATGGTCACGTGAAAGGAGACTATTAGGAAACAGCAGAAGAGAAGTTTTCAGAAAAGATCAAGACCTAATTCTCACTTAAGTTTCTTGAGAGGAAGTTGGCCACAATGCCCCAAGGAGGCTGTGATGGCTGTGTTGTGTTTAGTTTTGTGGCTAGTGTTCAACTTCTAGCTACTATTTATTGCAGGCCTGCCATACGTAAGGCACAATCAAGAACTTTATACATATCATTTCATTGAGCAGCATTGAACCAAGAAGCTGAGCCCATGCAGGGATGAAGAGGGCACCCCAGGTAGGAATCACCATCAGCGTCACATGATGGAGACAGTGGCTTAACCATGGGTGGGGAATTCACTCTTGTCACTTACTCGAAGTCCCGAAGGATGCAGTCAAGGGCTTGTGGAATACTCTAAGATATATTTCCAATAACATAATTTAAGAGACATCTCAAAGCTGTCCACTTCCTTCCACCTTCATTTTCACCTTCCAGTTCCATCATTACCCTCCCTAGGTTACTGTGACAGCCTCCTAACTCAATCCATTTCTCCTCTTACCTTTTCCAAACTGCTGTCTATTTAATGACCATAACAACAGTCTTAAAGTATTAATTGTATAAATTATTTGTTTGTCTGCTACAAACGCTTCAATGACTTCTTATTGCCCTGAGAATAAAACTAAAAGTCATTAAAACGGCTGATAACACCCTGGTTGGCCTTAGTATCTCCTTCTCCCGTCTCCTTTTACACTTTCCCCTTTCCTGGCAGTGACCCATCTATTTGGTCTTAAATGTCTTAGCACTTTCTCACCGTAGGTCCTTCACACATGCATCCCCTCAATTTTTACCTTCTCCTTGTCCCTCAGGACTTAATGTAAATACCATGCTCTTAGACATCAAAGGCAAGTAAGACTATCAGGCAACACTGCTTCCTTTCCCCCAGCAACTCCAAACAGTCGTAATGACCGTGCTTATTTGTGTGGTTACACTTTTGCTATCTCCTTCTGCCTGTAGATTACAAGCTTCATGAAGGAAAGCACTAGCCAGTGCTTGGATGCTCTATAGACTTTGTCAAAGGAAGAAGTGCATCTGGCTGTCTCAGGCAATGGACTTGGTGGATAGATAATTTGGTGTGAAATAAATATGAAAGGAGAACAATGGGCTATAGCTAAAAAGGCCTATTTGCCCTATGTGAGACTGTCAGCACAAACCCCTTGGGTCCGAGAGGGATATCTAGAGAGGAAAAGGGAAAATAAAACAGACAGTAGCTGATTTGCTGTAGAGAGCAACACCCGTTTCTAATTTAAACTGCAAATAAGGAATGGAAACATACATATGTTGTACACAGAGAAATGAACATATGGGATAAGTTACCAAGAAAATCCCGGGGAAGCTGAAATTAATGGGCTGAAGTGACACCTTGGTTGAAGAGAGGATGTGAGGGTGCTGGGAGAAGTCAGAGAGAATGGAAGGGCTGGGTGCCCTGTCCCCAGGGTTCTCCTTCCTTTGCTCATTCATTCTGTGTTATGTCCCATCAGCCATCACAACTTTACAAAGCCCTCCTGCTTACGGAGGCCCCCTTGTGGCCCCATCACAACTTCCCCATGAGAGGGACTCTGGGTGGCAGATGTTTGGAGGTGGGGGAGGCTTGTCTTGAAGCTGCCTTGGCATGGCACCACCTATGCTTAGCTGAGATAGCTCGAGAGGTAAAAGAGGCAGAGAGAGATTAACGAGAGGACGTCTAAAGCCCCCAGACCAGCCCTCAGCATCACCACTGCCTCCCATGTGAGCTGCCTGCTGACTCTCACCACCATGACTCCACAGTCTTAAACCATTCACAGAGTGCTATGGAATAACGAAAGTCTGGGGAAGTTAAGCTAAAAGCCTAGACCTTATCTTCAAAGGACTATCCATTTCCATCACAGAAGTTAATATTAAGAAAAGCTATAATAACATTTTTTGGATTCTCAAATCCTCATCGCACAGAGTATAGATTGATCTTTTTAATCATTGAGTTGCTAATCATTTGTTTGTTTTGATATATCATTCACTCATTCCAAAAAATTTATTGAGCTATCTATCGGTGCTGGGCATTGTCCTAAGCACTGGGGACGTGGATGTAAATCGGCTCCAGGTCCTCATGAAGCTCTCATTTTAGTGGGAGCCACAGACCACACATAAATAAAGAGATACTTATGCGTGATAATGTCAGGTGGTGATAAATATTATAGAAAAGAGAAAAAGAAAAAGAGAGTAAAAGGATAGAGGGGCAGTGTTCTTTAGATTGGAAGGTCAGCAAAGGGTTTTCTGAGCAGAGAACTGAATAAAGTGAAACAATAAGACAGGCAAACATCAGGAAGTACATTCTAAGCACTGGAGTCAGCAGATGCAAAGGTCCTAAGGTAGGACCACTCTCAATGTGTTCAAACAGAAAGGAAGCCAGTGTGGATGGAGTGACTGTAGCAAGTGGATGAATGATGAGAAAGGAGGTGGAGTGTTACCTGGGGCTATCACTGGTGCAGTTTTATGTAATGGTGCACCTGCACTGAAGGGCATGTGGCTAGTGCTATATATCCACATCTGTATATTTATGTTTACTTCTATACCTAAATAATATGTGACTTCAGGTAATATTTTAAGGCAAGCTACTTAATATTATGGGGCTTTACAACAAACACATAATCTATGACCCAGCTACTATAACCATTTACTGAGGGGAAACTAAGGTTAAAAACCCAAGACCATAGTCAGAATCAGGGTCCGAGGTAGCAATGTTTCAAATCCATTAATCTTGCCTCTTTCTCTTTGATTTTTTGCCTGTTATTTTGCACCAGTTCTCTGAATCCACCTGGTGGCATGACCAACTATGCAAACTAGCTAAAGCAATCACTAGCCAATGCTTTCTTATGCAGGAAGTGAGGAATTTAAGAAACAAAGTGGATCTGACTGTGTGGGTCTCCCACCCCTTTCTTTCAACAAGGGAGGAAGGGGCCTCGGAGGGATCTTATTACTTCTGGTCCCTTCAGTAGCACAGATGTATTCCTAAGTTTCTCGGGATGATTAGTTATAGCTCCCTTGGTATTTAGCTTTAGGATTTATGTTGATGGCTTGTGCATACTTCTGTCAGTAGATGAGTAGGAGACTCCCTCCACATTGCCTTGTTTTTCCTGATTACTTCCCCAGTATTCCACCAGTTACACAATCACTTCACTGCTGAGATCACCCTTTGACTCCTAAAACAGTTTGAGTTTCCTTTGAGGAAGAAAGAGACCCTGTGGTATCCCAAGGGAGAAGAGAAAAGATTCCACAATGCTCAAGTCCATAATGATGCTCTGTCGGCATTCTTTCTTTGTGCACCTTCTTTCCTTTTTCTCAATCCCTTAGTCAATCTCAAAACCGTTTTTCTGCAAATTCCCTCCCCAGGTTGCTATCCCCGGCAATTACAGTTTGTTTATACCAAAACATCTATTTAGGAACAGATCATTGGCATTTAGAATACCAAATTTACTGGTTACTATGTGCTCAAATCCATTTACAGAAATAGCTTTCGTGAAACACATGAGAGTCTTTAAGCTCTACGACCTACTCTATGAACACAGCTTCAGGGATAAAAATTCTTTTCAACCCTAAATTTTTCTTTAGAGATGAAGACAAGAACACTCCAGATAAGGGCAGGGTTTATACAGGACAAACAAGCTTTCGCAGGTTAACTTAAAACAAAACAAAACAAAACAAAAAAAAAAATAGGGAAACACAGAGATGATTCCCAACTTAAGAACATTAGACTTTTAAACAATCTATCCCCTTTTCCCATGGAGGTCTGTCCTCTGCTGACCCAAAAGTTAAATGTCTTCAAATGTCCTCCCCTTTTTTGAGGCCCTGTTCCTCCCTCTGTTTCCCTATCCCCTTCAATATCACCACCTCCCCCACCAACCACCACTATTTTTTGTCCCAAGATAAAACCCTAGGAGCTATCATTAATTATTTATTTTCCCTTATCCCTGCTATTAAACTTATCAGCAAGTTCTTTCAGCTCTACCTGCAAAACATACCTGGAATGCAGGTATGTTTGCACCCACTTGCCCATTTCCACTGTTACCCCTGAGTCCAAGCCACCGCATGCTTGCACCCAGACTGCTGCAATGACGTCTTCTGAGCTGTCTCAGCTCTAACTCCAACTCAGCGGGCAACCTACCTGAGTTCCACTCATCCTAGCCTGGCCTGGCCTGAGGCTGAGGGCATCATTTGAAGATACTTTTACCCTGACCCCAGAAAGTCTTTCGTGGTCTTGGTGGTCTGCTCCTGCTGCCTCCGCCTGACAGGAATGACTCACTGGATGACCTCCCTCTTTGCTCCAGGGGTCAAGTTTTACCTTCATCCGTTACCTTAACTATGTTCGAATAAAACTTAATACTGGAGCAGTCAAAGAACAACAACAAAAAAAAACATATGCTCCGGTGGTTATTTTGTTATAGGTTTTATTTGGTAGAAGTTGCGGAAGACAGAAATGCTTGTTTTTTGAGGAATTTGTGAAACACCTTTAATCCATTTGCTGAACATTTTAATGGTCAGTTCATCGCCTCTCTAAATTAAATCGCTAGAGCTGCACTGCTGTTTTAGAGTGGGAAAGGTGGTTATCCCTGCAGGGAAAAATTAGGTTCAGCTGAAGGGGAACCCAAAGTGATCTTTATAAAGTAAAACTCCGCAGAGAGACCACAGCAACTAATAGTGTCTGGGCAGCCCTGCATATCCACGCCTCTGAGGCTCACACCAGACAGGACTTCGAGCCTCGGGGGTCAGGTTCTCAACAATCTCTGCTAATGAAAACTCAGCCAATCAGAACGGGCCTCATTCTCACAGTTATCCTCTTGGGGTCTTCAGAAATTACAACCAGGCTTGCTTTGCATTTATATCACCCACATCCTGGTTAGGAAAACTGGTTGCTGGGCAGTGCTGGGCAGGAGGGGAGCGGGCCAAGGTGCAGCCTGAACACCATTTTCAAATGGCGAGGCGGCATCATCAGAAGAATGTCAGGCTGCTTGTCACCAAGGGGCAGGTCAAGAAAAGGTGAGGGTCAATTGTCTCACGAGGATCTCATATTTGATACAATCAGCTTTTTGCCATTAATGGCCACCAGGTCATTACTGCTTGAATGCTTCGATGAAGGCAGCTGTGAGGTCCCCTTCTCTGTACCTCTGATGCTCTATATTAAGATACTCAGTGGGGGCTTTTCCAGGTATTTCCTGATTTAAAAACTTAGACCTTCAGCTGAGAGAACAGGAACTCTGGGTACTCCATATTTTAAAGAAAGACTCTGTGTCAGTCAGGGTCCTGCACAGTATCCAACAACTGGATCAGACTCCTGCTCCCATAATGGAAAAAGCCCTACAATAATGGCCCACCATCCTAGATAATCTGTCCTCTCCACATGGGGAGAGAACTGGGGAGGGGAGTGAGCCAGAGTAATGGGGCTATTTATTGGTTTGGAGGCCATTGGAGGAATGTTCCTGATAAGAGGTAATTTTCTTCCCTTCTCTTT